>NC_044303.2:68947320-69247320 GCF_007474595.2 Lynx canadensis
ATTTTTTAAAATTATGAATGGATGTATTTTGAAAACCAATGTCTGAACTGCTTTGCTTTATTATCGCTTTTTTAATTTTAAGTGTTGACTTATTTGTGATGATGATTTGTACCTTAGCACTCCCTTAGATGTTAAATTTTAATAATCCATCGTTATCCCTACACACCCAGTGCCTTGGTACAAAAGTCCGTCTTTAGGACACGCGGATTCGTCCCATTTAGAATAAAGAGAAATAAACATTGGCCAAATTTCCCGGGCTGTTTCACAGTAACTGTGTTAGAATTAACACCAAGGCCTCGAGTTTTTGCTCTACCATTTATTAACCCCAAAAACCCCACAACCTCCAGCAATTTCAGTGCAAAAAAGCAGCCCCAAATTGACAAAAAATTTCCGTCCCACCACAATGAACTCCAAAGGATGTCCTACCCCAAACTGGGCCTACACGTTGAGCCTTGGATGTTTTAGAATGACAAAAATGAATATCGTATACCCTTACTTCATTGGACATTACATGTCGCTTTTTTAGAGGAGACCATTAGTACGTAACAACCACAGACGCCGGATTGGGAATGATCTATTGTTAGAAGTAAAATGTTTATGAATACATCAACCAAAGTGATCCGCTTTGGCCTTTCTGGGAATCACTGATTATGTTTTAAAACTTCCTTTAATTGTACTTGTAATAAGCTATTTTCCCTTTTTTATTTCTCTCCCATGCTTCCTTGCTTTGCATTGTGATTGCATGCCATCTGCTGGTTTAACCCATGATGGCTTGCTGCTCTGATATTCACCATGCCAAAATACCACTTCTATTACCATAATGCTACACCCTCCTGTTCATTGCTCCCATGGTACCCCTCCTGAAAGTACCCATGATGCACAGCGCTACGTCAGCCACTGTCTCTGCAGCAACAACTCCTGCAACAAGTGTCCCCTTCGCAGCAACAGCCACAGCCAATCAGGTTTGCTCCTTTTAAAGCTTTCTTTCACAAATCCCAAACTCTAAATGAGTGCTGATATTTAAAAAAAAAATTCTCGGTGAGAATTTTTTTTTCATGTTTATCCATCAAATTTTATTTTTTTAATTAGTTTATAGCCAGCATTTATGGACAGGTTGCACTTATTTAGAGTTAACATTTACTGCAAATAATGATGTAGCTATGTTTTGTGTTGCACTGTTTGTTTTCGTACCTAATATTGTGTAATTAACCTGACAGGCTTAAATTCCTTTTAGTACAGCATTACGTATCCAGTGGTTTGTGAATTGCCACAGAGAAACTGTAAAAGCTGAGCCGGAAAACTGGCTACATTTCGATTCGGTTCATTCAGACCCTATCACCCGCTGGGGAGGAAAAAAGTTCTCCTCTGAGAAAAGTCTCCCCTTTTTCCTTCATGTCAAATTTGAGGTCTGAATGATTCTTGTCCACATCTCGCCTTGGTCATATGTGCTCCCAAACTCACTGGTCCCCACTTCACAATTTGTGTAGAGATATTGGCCTAAGAACCAGAGCGTACTGGAAGAGAAATACTAGGCACTGAGTTCACAAAGGCTGGATATAACTAATTAGGGGTGTTTAACTCTGTTGGTTTAACGCATGTGCCGGAAAGACCATGGATGTCCTATTTCTCAGTGAGAACCAGTTGGCTGTTTCCCACTCTGTAATCACAGGCTGACCGTCACCCTAACCCCAGCCAACCAACTTGCAAACATGTGCTCCCGCACGGGAGAGGCACATGAGGACTGGTGAGCGTAAACTCTTAACCTCACCTAGAAAAACACATTACTGCGCATGCCCTCCCTTCATAGAAGAGCAATGGTTTTGGTTCTGCTTTTTAGCTTAATTTTTTTTTTAAAGTAAAATCAACCGTACTGATAAAAGATAAAAATACATATAGGAGTAGGCTGGAGGGAAGGTCTGAGCTAATGGGAGAAACTGGGAGAAATCACGTCAGGTCATAAATGCAGATTCCAGACTGCATTTTGCAGGTGAGAAGGGCCGATTCACACTTTCTTTCTATGTTCAAGTGCGTAAGTGATCCCAGTGCTATGCGTCCCATCACGGAAGCGACAAGTGTGAGTGTACTTGAATGAAGGAATAAAAGTAAAATCCCGTGATAGGTCCGACTGTGTCCTCTGAAATGTGATGAAGCGGGACAGGGATGGGGGGGGGGGCGCCCACACGTGCTCTCAGAGGCAGATATAAACTAGTGATAACGCTTCAGCTCTCCCTCACCACCTCCAAAGTGCCACATTACCTCTAAGGAAAGCCAACTCAGCTTCCAGACAGATATGATAAAGAATAGCAAGTAAGTTTCTTAGCTGGGAAGAAGATTCAGAAGATAGGATGGGCTGGAAGAGGGAGAGACAATTTTCATCCCTGCTATAACTAGGTTCACAGCTATAACTAGGTTCCCTTTCATTTGCTCGTTCGTAATAAGGAAGCTGGATGTTTGGATATTTAGGTCTGAGTCCTGCCTTCTTGAACCATGTTTTTGTGGTTGTTGACAGAATTTTTGTGAGAAAGTCCTCTCCTAAAAAAACAAGTTTGAAGTATCATATACTGGCATTCATTATGATGGAATTTTACTATACTTTATGGCAAGTTAAGCACTTGGGTTTTTATTTTTTTTAACATTTTACTTATTTTTGAGAGACGTAGAGCAAGTTGGGGAGGGGCAGAGACAGGGAGACACAGAATCTGAAGCAGGATCCAGGCTCTGTCGGAGCTGTCAGCACAGAGCCAGACGCAGGGCTTGAACCCACCAACAGTGAGATCATGACCTGAAGTCGGACGCTTAACCAACCGACTGAGCCACTCGGGCACCCCAAGCTAAGTGCTTCTAATGCTGAGAGATCTTTCCTAAGAATGGAAAGGAAATCGAGATAAAGAAACACTGTGGAGTTTGGGCATAAATTCCATTCATATGGTAAATACTTAATCACATATCATAAATATTTTTTCCAGCCTGGTGATTTTTTTTTTTGGCTCCCTTTCCTGGGAAAAACTTTGAGAGATTGCACACACGTGTGGGTTTCTGTACGTGGGAGGGTGGCAGGGGTAGGAAGCATGGGATATGCAAAGGCTAAGATATATCATTTTACAGCAGACTGTGATTGGCAAGGGAACTGACAAGTTTAACTCCAGCTACATTTAAAGAGATATTATTAAAGGAGTACCTGACAGTAGCTTCGAGAATCCTAAATCTGTGTCTTGCAGTTTATCAGATATACTAGTTGCTGGGCTCCACTTCAGTGATGAAGAAGAGAAATCCTTTAGCAGCTCTTCAGGAAGGCCAGCTTGCTCAAGAAAACTACAGAAAAAGAAATAGTCATAAATATAAATTTTTCAGATAGAATATTTTTTACGTATTTTCAACAAGTTTCAAAGAGCGAAGCAGCCAAACAAGAACTTGGAATGTCTTCCAGTGCCCCACAATTCAGAATTCAGAGGATGCTGATGGCCGTTAAATGACAAGGCATTGTCTTGTTAATCTCACCCTTTAAACTCAAATAGAATCATATCCATGTGAATGATGTGTCCTTTAAACAAAGTAAGTCTCAGTTTCCTCATTTGGGAGAGGGAGCCCAGCATTAGATCACCCCAAAGTCCCTTCCAGCCCTAAGATCCAGAAAACCTGTGGTCCCTTCGCTGCTATGCTGGACCCAAAGTATCGGATGTATGAAGCTAGACACTAGCGGAATGGCAAGTAGTGCTAACGATTTCAGAGTTCAGGGCACAATAAGCATCTTGCCTTCTTTTTCCTTCATGGAGTGATCTGTCTTTAACAAAAAATGCGCTAGGGTTTTGACAGTCTTTCAGTGCATTTGATCAATTTATACCGGCAGTTCAAACAGTTCAAACCTCACAGGCATTTGTAATTAGAGACAAGTCATTCATAGAAGAAAGATAGACCAAAACATCCCACGACAGACCCTCTGGTCCAGGCTTCCTTTACACGTGAGCCCGTGGTGAGCCAAGACGAACAGGTACAAACCTCGAAATTAGGTTCTCAGGGCTGAATCAAGGGGCCAGCAATGAAAGTTTTCAATGAACTTAGACTTGTAGTTTGAAATGCAGTGAAGACAAAATCCAAATATTTGGGGGAAATATAAAATAATCCTTTTGGTTGTTTGACTCTGGGCATAGCTTTATAAACAAAGATGCAATGAACAAATTTATTAGCAGCTATTTCCTCTTTCAGCTAAGGTCTTTGGGCCTTACTATAGAAATTACATTACATAATCATTACCTAATAAGATTATTATTTACCAACTACTTATTTTGACAGGATACTATTCTAAATGGTTTCTCTCTCATATATGTTACATTATATATCATGCCATATATTTTATATTATATGAGAGAGGGAACGTATGTATAGATATACTCATGTAAGCCTTAATCACAGTCTTATGAGCACAGCTTTGGGCATCTCTGTTTCACAGATGGTAAGACTGAAACAGAGGTTAACTAACTACCTTAGCCAAAGTTCAACAGCGAATGAAGGGTCTTGCTGGAACTGAATCCCGGGCAATCTGACTCTAGAAGCCTTGCTCTTAACCACCGTGCTACACCACCTTTCTCATAATTATAAATACACAAAAGTCAGTTCCCTCCCCAAATAAAACTATCTTTCAAGTGAGACCCAATAGCAACACACTCTGTTGCTATAGGAGGAAATGAAGAAGCCTTGCTTGTGCAGCTCAAATTATGGTGAGTCCTAAGGGGGGTGGGGGTGGGGGGTGGGAGATGGCCTGAACTTGAGCTTTGAGCTAGTTATGTAATTGCCAGGTCGTGTTTGGAAACCATATAGCTGATATCCACTATTGCAATATATAACCACATATGAATATTCTGCATAATATTATAACAGTGAGTCCAGTGAAAATTACAAACAGGATTTATACACGTAAGATAAGAAGTAAGAAGATAAAAAGTCAAAAAGAATTCGTCCTTAGTCCTAGTGAAGCAGGCTCAAGGGCTTCTTTTGGGTGAAACCCTTGCCCAGACTTGACTCTTACTTCTGCCCATCAACTAACAAATGTCCTGGTAACAAGGAAGGTCAGACATGAAAATGAAAATACCATATAAAGCGGTCTGTTTCAGTCCAACAGATAGAATGTATCAATCTACAGATGCCTATATTGGGAAATATTTGATCTCAGAGTACACATTAAAAGACGTAGAGGTATACAGCTTAGGATATGGATTGCCTAGTTTTTTTCATATTGCAAGAAATTTCATTTAACAAGAGTACAGATTGAAATTCTTATAACTTGAATTATTATAGGACTCTATGCTGTCATTGCTCTGCTATGTTTTATTTCAAACCTACATTCTGTTTCAAGAGGGGAGAAAACAGTTTCCGAACAAATACACTTCAAGTTTTAGTTCTTCATTTATATACAGAGTTCATTCAGTTTACCTAATAACATCCTTGAAGACCCAGTTAAAATACAGTTTATACTGACAGTCTTTCCCTTCCTCCCGGCAGCTAGAAGTGCTTTTTCTAGCCTCTGAGTTCTGAAAGGACTCTACCTGCACGCTCCTCGGAGCATCGCTGGAGAGAAGGAAGGCAAGCGCACACGCGCACGGGCAGGCAGGGGCGAGTAAAAGGTGAGGCCAAGAGCTAACAATCTGATTGGCCAGAGCCTCAGTTTCCGGGGAGGAGGCAATCTGATTGGTCAGAGCCTTAGTTTCCGGTGGGAGGGGTGGTGGTGACTGCAGTTGGGTTTGATTCTGACTGTACAGGACCTAGGCAAAGGGTTTTGCCTGATTTGGCCAATAGAGGTCTTTAAACAGGATAGTTGACAGAACAGAAGTCTGGGGAGAGTGAACAGATAGATTTGAGGCTGGAGAGTCTATGGAGACCATTGAAAGGTTTTAACTGAGACGGTGGCCACTGGCAAGTGGCATACTTTGTCTTGCCTTTGCCACATTTACTTTTAACCAAAGAGAAACATAAAAACTCATCCCATGGCAAACGCATCCAAATATTAACATCCTATGGCACAAAAAGAAATTCGGGCTGAGGTGAAAGATTAGCCACAGGAAGTCGCTCCCGTAGGACCTGAATTCAGTCCCTTCAGGGACAGCAGTTGAGTGGACTCACTGGTCCCATGTCTCCAGCGTGCTTACTCCTAACATGTGCCTTTCCACTTCTTCCTAAATGAGACTTCAGAGCCACAGAAGCTCAAAGACCTCCCAAGCCTTTGCTCGAAAGAAAGAGCCCCTCCAGATTTGGAGTGAATACACACCGCCCATGTTTCCACAGTGAGAGCTACATGGGCAGTGAGGGCGATTATCCATCTAATTCATTCTGGGAAATGAGCCTGTGCTAGGAAGAAAAAGTTCTTGAACTTGGATATTAGGAAGCTTTTTATAGAGCACCCCACCAGTTAACTTTTTTTTTTTAAGTTTATTTACTTATTTTCAGAGAGGGGGAAAGGGCAGAGAGAGGGAGAGAGCGAATCCCAAGCAGGGCCTGCACTTTCAGCACAGAGCCCAATGCAGGGCTCAAACCCACTGAACTGTGAGATCATGACCTGAGCCAAAATCAAGAGTGAGATCATGACTGAGCCACCCAGGTGCCCACCCCCCAACCAGTACCTTTAAAGCTAGGGAAAACAAATTATATTTCTGGCAATATGTTAAAAATCTCTCAATCATATCTACAAAAAGTGATGATTCAGGTTTAAAATTATGACCTCAAAGTCTTGTTACATCTTCTAAACACTCCTCCAAAGATTAAATCCATTTAACAAAAAGTTGACCTTAGGAAGAGTTTATTGAAAATTAGTAATATACACATATAATTCTCTATGAGAACATATCTAAGTCAGAAAAATCCCATTTTCTATACATGCCAGTTATAAATTTACTGTATCTGATAATCAACTTCAATAATATCGTACCAAAAAAAAAAATTACATGCAACCAGATTCATAATAGTATGCTTTATCTGGCCTGCTACAAATTACTTGAGAGGGAAGAATAAAGATTAAAAGCATCAAATTTTACTTCTCACAAATAAATGTGAACACAACCTCAAAGCTATTTGTATAAAGATTTTTGGATATGTAAGTTAGCCTGTACTAATGAAGAAATCTAGAAAGGTAAGGTCATGTTTTACTTAAACTCTCATCTCAAAGAGTTTTATAAAACATCTATTATGCAAAGCCATCTGCCAGGACTATATTCAGATAAACGTAGGAGGCATTAAACACTCCCCACTATTCACCATTTGACCCATTTGGAGCCTGTTTTTTTTTCCCCCACAAGAAATATCTTGGTTCTGTAAAGCATTGGTGTGGGGGAAGTGGGTTCCTGGGAGACCCTCTGCCAAAACACACGGTGGTAACTGGCCTCCAAGTATGGATGCTCGAATTCCTTTCTCACCATTTGCTCATTCCTGGGAACAGACTGTAGAAAGCAGCTGGGACCCAACTATGTTGTGATCCAGAGAGGCCCAGAGAGCAAGTGTCAAAATCAAGCCCTTGTGAATAGTACTCAGGTGGAGAACATCCATCTCAGCATTTGACTTCCCACCGCTAAAGCTCCTTAGCCACCTTGCACGTTTTGCTCATGTCCTAACAATAGAAGGGGGTTCCGTTTCAGTAATGGATCAGGTTGCTTCAAATGAGGCAGAACTGCCATATTAAATATTTTGTGGAAAGAGGTAGCAGTGAGTAAGCGTGGGGGGGCGGGGGAGGTTGGAGCCTGCTATAGCTCTAAGTAAAAAAAAAAAAAGCTAAATGTTTGAAACTGCAGGACTTGCATTCAGTTAACGCTATTGGCTAAAGCTGCTTGGCAATTTAAGTGTAAATTCCATGGCGCAGTGCAGCTCAGGCATCAGGATCCAGAGGGAATGATCCGGGTCAGAACACTTTTGGAGGAGGGGTGGGTCTTGGATCTAGGAGAACCGTACAGAAGCAGATTGTTTTTGCTCTTCAAGAAATCAGAAAATAAGAAGACAATAGATCTTTTAGCTTTCTGCCTCAGAGGCAGCTGCTTTGCAGGCCAAACGACCCTGAGGTTCAGTTCATAAATGTGTCTGCAGATTCTCAAAGGAAAGGCTAAGTTATGTAAGTGTCGTAATCTAGTGCATTTTCATTTTTCATGAATAATTTACACCTCATGGTGAGAAACTTGGGTAGAATTCTTTTCTATGGAGCACCTAAAGACATATCAGCTCCAATTTTGTGCAGCTGAAGAGAAAATGTCAAGGGTCCTTATGTGGGACTTTACTGCCTGGTGGATTGTCCTACTTATTATGACTCAAATCCCATCCTCTTTTGCATTTTGATGGAATTTGGGGGGAATCTTTTTAGATTGAGAAGTTCTTTTCCCAGTAGTATTTTGGCTTCTATTGATGGTAATAAAATCATGCTCAACTTTCCTAATTTGAGGTTTCCGCTTTTGAGCAGAGTGAATATACTGTTCATCCTGTATGTGTGTTTATTTCAGCTGTAGACCTGCACGGAAAGAGACTAGCTACCACGCAGGAATTGAAATCCATTTTCAAGGGCTGAAAGATGAATGGGGTCTCATTCTTAATAAAAGTTGTTAGGAACAGAGTACAATTTTGATTTATAGGCATTTAGCTCCCCAAGTTCTACCGCTGCCGCCCGCCTTCCTGCACTTCTTACCAGCATGTTTGGGGCGTTGGCAGCCTTTCTGTGTGGGCAGATGGAGAGGAGACATCCCCACCGCTTCCTGATGAGGGGGGAGGGACAGCCAGCTGACCTGACTGTTCCTTCACTTACTGGATCTGATGCCACCACGTGTCACAGACAGTTGCCAGTTGGTCTGGCCTCTCAGCCCCTGCTAGCATTCCCTCTGGGCCACATCGCTGGGGGTGACGGCTCCAAGGTCAGACCTGGCTGAGTCTGCTGATCATTCTGGAGGCTGCCACTGTGGGCAGGGGCTAGATACCAGGAGTTTACTACCTAGTCAGAGAAACATGGAGCAATGGGAGAATGCCAGCAAATGAAATAGTCGGATACTCAAACGTTACTATATGGGAGGTAAGCTCCGTGGCAGGGCCTTATCCCTAAAAGGGCTGGGGAGTAGGTCTTGAGGGGTATGTAGGAATTTGACAGATAACGACCACTGTGAAGCATAAGGGGCGGAGATGGGCATGGGGTGAGGGGGAAAGGGGACAACCCATATGAACGTACCATCATTCTGCTTTACGTGTGTCCTCATATTTAACCCTGTCAGATGAGTCCTATTCTTCTTTTACATGTGGTGAAATCAAGGCTTAGATTGGCCACATGTGCCATCAGTAGTAGAGCCTGCATTTGACCCCAAGTCCATCTGACCCTGAAGTCTATGCCTCCCCCTTGCCCCACATTCTTCCTCAGTAGCCTATGTGGTTCACACAAGAGTTTTAGAATCAGTCCTGGACTTTATCCTACAACAGAGGCAGATGGAACAGCTATTACTTTATCAGATCTAAAGGAGGCGGGTGGACCCTGGCTCACATGGGCAAAACGAAGAGCTCTAGGCCATAGTGAGTGGGAGAAAGAGGAGAGGGTGCGTTTGGGCAGGGCCGGAAAGTTCAGTTGTGGAGGTGAGAAGGGATTAGTTACTGAGGGCTTAGGAGGGCAGGATGGGAGCAGGGCAGTGATGTGTTAAATCAGAGACTAGGAAACGCTAATCTACCACAAGTGAGTGGGTGGGAACTAGCTGGGACAGGCTGAGGGCAGGTTCACTGGGGAGGAAGCTACCTCATCAATGAAAAGATGAACTTGGGATGGAGAGAAAAGAGGAAATATGGGGAGGGATAATTAAGAATCAGGAAAGTTCAAAGGCGCGTTTTGATCCTTTGGCCTCCCAAGGGTCTTCTCCCGCTTCTATGGTGTCTGGATTTCACCAACTTCCTCCTCCCTGCCACACCAGCCTTCTCTAAGACATCTCTCCAATGACTCACATAAGAACAGTTCTTGTTGACACATCTTCACTTGTATTTGTACTATGAAGGACCAGTTTGTTGACCACTATTCTCTGACATTGGTTCATAAAAAAGTGTAGCATTTAGAATCCAATCTGCTGGAGCTTTTGGTCTGTTTCACTTTCAGTGATCAAATCATATTATTCTATCATTGCCTTCGCTCTGGCGTTTTCAAAGATCCTCAGAGTTTATGTTGATGAGCTTCCTGTCATCAAATACACTCTTCACTGTTCACCACAGTCTGGAAGCAGCGTCATTAAGCTGGTCGTTGTAAATGTCACCCATTTTTCCATAGTCATGGTTACATCAGGCATTGCAGGTCTGACTGCAGACCTGCATCAACTCTTCACAGTCATGAAAGACAGTACACCGTAAGAGAAATTTACTGCAGTCCTGCCATACTCCCACAGTAATATAAAAAAGGAAACTAAAATGCAAGTTACAAATTGGAACAGGAGCCCAGGTGAGCAGGACAACTTATCCAAGTCACACAGATATTGACAGAGCCAGGGCTGGCACCCAATTATCTGTGTCCTTCTGAGAGTACTGCTTTTTCTCTTTCACCACACTGCCTTCCTGAGAACGTGCTTTAACTGATCATTCCCGTGGCCACAAAGTAGAGAGCGCAGAGAAAACACACAGACAACTCAACTGCTCTCCTTTATGGAGGACTTTCCAAGAGCCAGACGTTGTGCTAATAAGCCTTTTATATGAATTATTAAAACCCAAAATGGCCCTGTAAGGGACTAGTCTTATCCCCAGTATGCAAATGAGGAAACTAGTTTCAAGAAGCCGAGAGGCTTGTCCGAGATCATTGATCAAGTGGCAAAACCAGATTCAGAACTTTTCCAAGCCCCTAACTTTCCATTGCACAGTGAGAAAGACCTAGAATGGTTAAGTGACTTGCTCAAGGTTACATGAGGGTTCGAAACTTGCCTCCTAACACCGCACTTACCCCACTGTCAAACCACAAGGCAGCAAGAATATGTGAGCTACACATTTGTTTTTGAACAATCAATAGCTTTGCTTCCTTCTTAGAACTTAGAAAAGTTTTTGAGGAATCAAAAAGATACCCAGGGATGTTAAACTTGATTCCTTCTTTTTCTCCAAATATATTTTCCAATAATAATTTCATAGCTCTTGCATGAGTCATTCTTTCAATATTTGTCATTGTTACACTGAGATGTTTGAAAGGGCCAGAGAACCACCTTAGTTATGAGAATTCGGGAGAAAAGAAATTGCTTGAATCTATTCCTATTGTTCACCTTTTCTTTGCTCTTCTCTGGTCCTTGCAATGTGAAGGATGGCCTTGAACAAGGAGAGAAGTTTAAAAAGGGAAAGCTAAGGAATATGTCAAGAATGAGAAGAAAACCCCATTGTACTCCTTTGCCTTGGGAAAAAAAAAAAGGTGTTTAAGTGTTGCTTTTTTTTTTTTTTTTAACATAAGGTCATAACATAAGTCCCTTGTCTGCGGTGTATGTGAGGCCCAGGAAAAGACAGGTGTATGTGGGGCTCAGGACAGGACAGGTATATAGGGGACTCCAGGACAGGACAGGTGAAGGCTTGAAGACAGAAGCACGGATGTGTGTTAGACAGAGACTGGTGTGCAGAAGTGTCCATAAATCGTGGTTTGCTCTAAGCAGAGCGATACACAAATTTTTAGTAAATGCTGTCTATACCTTGTCAAAGTATTCATGTTTTGTGCCCTGGCCTAGGAAGCTAACTTAGGTGAAATATTACCAAATAACAGTGGTCGCATGTGCTTCCTACCACTAGGCACTCATTAAATACATGATCTGATCCACACAACTCATGAGTTAGGGACAATGTTTGATCCACACTGTAGAAATGAGGAACACTAAGAATGATAAGTGTTGAATCACTTGCCCGTATAACACATCGAACGGGCCTAGAGCGGGCTTGGACGGGATCTAACTCAAAAGAATCCTTCCTGTCATTGGATGTTAACTTTCTACTACAGTGGACGCTGATCATCATACACTGATGACTCTTGATGCTTTTATAATCAAAGATTTTAGTTTGAAAAATGATCAATATGAGTGACAGTCAAGACTTTCATGAATAAACAGAGAAATCCAGCTTATATTTATTTAGTTGTCAGTGACAGGTCAGGATACACAAATATAGAAAGGAGAGTAACTATATTTGACATTTTTAGTATCTTAATATCATCAAAATCAGGTTTATTAACAACATAGATGGAGTGCAATACAGATCATATAATACTTAAATGCACAATATTATTATTTGAATGTCCATTTTAAATAGAAGCTGAAATGAAATTTTATTTATTCCCTTCCCTTTTAAGAAAAGGGAACCAACACTTAACAAAACCAGATACTTACTATACATGGTTTCATTTACTATTCAACAGAACTCTGTGAAGTGTCTTATCCATTTTCCAGAGGAGAACAAACATTAAAGAATAAATTGTTTAAGATTCAAGCAGGTAGGAAGTGGCTGGACAGTTTTAGAATTCAGGTTTACCTGCCTCCAAATCCTGTTCTCTTGGGTCTCCACCATAGAATGAGATTGGAGTTTATGGTCTGTGTAGGATTGGGATGAATCTCTTTATATGGTTCCCTTTAAAACGTCTAACTATTGAGTTTAACTATTAGTTTTTAAAGTTTTAACCATTTAAGAAGGAAGTTCTAATAGAAACAAACCTCTTGAAATCCAAGCTCAGTATCAGAAATAGTCTGAAAATACTGTTGGTTGATGAAACCATAAGGAAATTCAAATTTTAGTCCAGAAAACAACAGCTAGAAAGCAGATGGACAAGGTCACCATTTCACCCTTCCCAGGATGGTAAACTGGCAAATAACTTCTGGCTGGAAAGAGTCTACCAAGAGGAGTCCTCTCATCCAGGGCTTTTCATTTTTTTTAATTTTTCAAACAATGATCATTTTAAGATTTTTTTAAGTTTATTTATTTTGAGAGCAAGAGAAAGAGAAAGAGCACAAGCAGGGGAGGGACAAGCAGAGAGAGAGAGAGGGACAGGGTTGAGAATCCCAAGCAGGCTCGGCACCATCAGCACAGAGCCCGACATGGAGCTGAAACCCACAAACCGTGAGATCATGACCTGAGCCAGAATCAAGAGTTGGACGCCTAACCCCCAGGCACTCCTAAACAACGATAATTTAAAAGGAGAGACACTGTTTTTCTTCCCAGTCTCCATAGAACCTTACCTTCACACCTGTCTCAGGTGAACTGAACATCACTACTTGGGAATAAACGTTTGGGGTGGCTTGGAGGAGGCAACTCAAAGGAGCCACCAGGAGGCTGTCTGGTTGTAAGCAAGCCGGGGAGCTGAATTAGAAAGTGAGTCTAGGAAGCCGATGACAATTCAGGTATGAAACAGAGAGCCAGGGGTCCCATTTTAAAGCCAAAAATGGGGAGAAGAGAAGGAAAAAGGAAGAAGGAAATAAGTATTGGGGGAAAAGGGGGTGTAAGGAGTTATTCTTTAATGGGCATAGAGTTCCATTTTGGAATGATGAAGAGGCCTGAAGATGGATGGTGCTGATGGTTACTCTGCAGTGAGTGTCCTTACACCATTGAACTGTACATTTAAAAATGGTCAACATGGCAAATTTTAAGCTATGCCTATTTGCCACAATTTTCTGAATTGGAAAAAGGATCTGAATAGACATTTCTCCAACAAAGCAGGGATTAGGATTGGAAAGAAGACATGTGATTGTACTTTTATTAGGTCCATCGCATAAAGTTATTTTTACATGACAAATTATTTTTTGTGGCTGTGTTGTCTTTTAAGAGTTCTGTTTTTGTAAAGCAGGCAGCTGCGTACACAAGCAGATTTGTCCTCAGTGAGCTGGAAGCGGGGTCTGTGCTGAGATGTGAGGCCGTAACAACAGCCCAGTGTTCACTCGGTGGCAATGCACCTTCATACCTTTTCTCAACAGACATTTACTAAGAACCTAGTATGTTTCATGTAAAATTGACATTTCTGGAAATACAGCATTTACACAAAATTTTCAAAGTTCATTTATTTATTTTGAAAGAGAGAGAGGCAGGGAGGAGCAGAGAGAGAATCCAAGCAGGCTCCACACTGTCAGTGCAGAGCCCGATGTGGGGCTCAGACTCACGAACCATGAGACCAGGCCCCGAGCCAAAATCAAGAGTCAGCCGCTTAACTGACAGAGCCATCCAGGCACTCCTGGGAATACAGTATTGAACAAAACAGTCCCTGTTCTCATGAATCTTACCTAATGAGGGTGCCAGGCAGTAAACCCACATGCAAACAGTGACAGTCCAAGCACTTCTCATATAATTAGGATCATCTCAAAAAGTAGAAATGCTCAAAGAATGGTCCTAGCCACTGAGTTTTGACAGAGGACAGCCATAAAGAAATAAAAGAGAATATAGAGGAGCTTTCTTTATATATTTTCTTTTTTCGGTCTCCATTTTTGGTATTTTGACTCCCCCTGGGAGTTATTAGGGAAGACAGATGGTAACCTGGTTTAGCTACCCACCAGCCTGCAGAGGTACCAACATTGTGCAAGCAGAGTGAGAAAGCCAGGCTCAGAAGGTCACGAAGCTTGCTGATGGCACAGATAAACCTCCTGAAATTCCAGTCCAGGACTCTGATTTTTCCTTTGCGCCATGATTTTACACACAATTAAGTAGTTTTGTTCACCACCTTCTCTCTCTCTCTCTCTCTCTCTCTCTCTCTCTCTCTCTCTGACTCACATATGCAGACACACAGGCAAAGAACTAAAATAGGAAAAAAAAATACTAATTTTCCTGGAAATTTTGTTAGATGGCAGGGTCATCCCACCAATTCCAGAAATGTGCAAGATGAGTACGAGACACATTTCATGGCTTGCATGCAACATTAATCTTACCATTCCTTTTACCGAATCTTAGCATTTGGTTACTTTTCCGCCTTTAAGTGTCCTAAAAGCCAGTTCTTAGCAGGCTGGATTATACATTCTGCTCCACTGTTAAAATGAACACCACAGCCAAAATGTGCTCAGGATTCTAAGTCCAACATAATGGAGGTGGATATAAAAGCAGGGTATTGAGCAGGATTGAGGACTTTATGTTGAATCCAACAGGATCTTGTTTCTGTGATTTTTTTCTTGGCCCAAATCTTCAATTTATTACTGGAAGCAAAACCCCATATTGAAAAGAGCAGGTATAAATGACTGCTCTGGAAATCTCTTTTCCATTGCTGCATAAACTGATTTTTAAAGGCATAAAAAAAGTTTTCTGTGATTCCACCTTCATGTCCAGGGGTCACCTTCCGTGAAATAGCCTCCGAGGTGGGCGGCCTATTTCATCCCTGGTAGCCTCACTTGCTATACATCTCACTGAAAATATTCTAAATATGAAATGTCATATTTAGAAAAATATTTTCTAATTTTTTCCTATAATGTTTTAGAATATTTTTTTAAGTTCATTTATTTTGAGAGAGAGAGAGCACGCACATGTGCAAGTGAGGGAGGGGCAGAGAGAGAGAGAGAGGGAGAGAGAGAGAGAATCCCAAGCAGGCTCTGCACTGTCAGGGCAGAGCCTGACGTGGGGCTCAAACCCACAAACTGTGAGATCATGAGCTGAGCCGAAATCTAGAGTTGGAAGCTTAACCAACTGAGCCACCCAGGCACCCCAGAATATTTTCTCAAATAGTGTGGTACAAATCTTGTATACTGTGTCTCATATAGTAGAGGAATTTAGCCTTCTTTCATATATAAAAAGTCCTTAATTTTAAAAGTGTTTGTTCAAAATTCCCTTTGTCACTTGGTTTGAAACTCAAATAGTTTTCCCATAGAGACAGTGAGGAACTTGATGGTAAGGTCTCCAGGTTGGCCTATCATAGTTTACTTAGCTCATGACATTGCTCAAGGATAATACTGTACTAACAGCATGGGACAGGCCAAATACCATGTGCATGGACGTTTCTGTATCTTTGAGACTCAAGAGAGATGCCAAAAGCATATGCCTAACTCAAAGCCCCAGACAGCTGTGTGATAGAAAAGTCCTTCATTTTCTCTATCCGCTGGGAGTAGAGGAACCATCACCCACGGTGAATTCCTTGACTAGGATGTTTGCTGGGGAAGGTCGGTAGGGTAGGGATGCAATGCATGGTGTGGAAGACAGAAGTGTCAGGCATGAATAGGAAGAGAAAACCTGGGACTTGTCCCTACCCGACCACCAGATGCATGCATCCACCCTCCTTCCCATTTTCCTTGGTTGCCACGGCCTGATCCACCCACTTCTTTTTTTTTTTTCCTGGCTGTCGTGTGGCCCCTCCAGTCTAGGGTCTGGTTTCGTTTTCGTTTTGTCTTGACTTCCTCTGGCATTTGCAGAGCAAACATGGTGTTATGGCTCCTCTCTTCCAGAACGAGCACCCGACACCCCTGAACACTTCTGTAGCATTACAGGGAAGCATGAGGAACGAAAGTCTCTCATAGGCCTTTTCCTTCTTTCTCATTTACATCCTACAGGAGAAAGAGTCATCCTTGGATGATCTATGGATTTTTAGGCGACACGAGGGCTAGATTCCTGTCTCACTGTAAAACCAACAGAAATGATCCTCAGAATCCCCTCAAGGGACTTGGATTGGTTGAGGCTAGGTGTGGGATAGATAAGGGGATCATGAGCAGAGCCTCACCCCATACTTACAAGAATCTAGATTTTTCCACATGTGACATGGAATCATGTGAGAAGTGCAGTCTTACTCAAATCAAGAACTTCCATGTATGTATTTTATCCAGATAAATCCAGATAATACAAATTGTCAGTGTGGACCCTGGTCAGTAATCTTCAGTGAGACCAGGGTTATTGACTTTCATGCAAAACCTCAATTATTAATATTTTTAAATGATCAATTTTTATGTATTAGAAAGTATATCTGAAGAATCTTTCTGTTCAAATATTATAGGATAGAAAATTTTAGAAATGAGTCCTCAGCAAAATGATATGTCATTGAAAACAAAGGAATTAGAACTTTGAATGTAAACTTTCTGTGAAGAACAGAGGACAAAACAATCATCTGACTAAACTACTCTTTACGGTCTGCTAAATACTGTGGGCATTCCGGCTGCCTTGGGTTGCTCTTTTTGAGTGTGAAACTCATTGCCATATTTGAGAACTTTCTTCCGCAACCCGCATGTGTGCCTAGCCTTCCTACATACATGCAAGCCCATTTTGAAATCAAGTCAAATGTGGCACAAGATGTTGCCTTCTCTCAGAATAGTATTCCCCCAAATGATGACTGGGACTATTTTCCAAAGTGTGTTTTCATATACCACTAATTATCTTTGAATTGTCTGTGTGGTTCAAGTTTACAAATAGTCTTGAAATAGGCCAGAGTGCTTACAAATGTTCATTTTTTAACCCGTATCATTAGAACTGCTCTGATAAGGTTATGGTCACTGAGACCAAAGACATTTGCTTTTGACTTTAGTAATCCATTCTGTGATTAAGTACAGAATGAGTTTGCAGCCAAAAATGGACCCATGGGCCTCTGCCTTTGTACATTTCACCTCAACCAAAATACTTCACAAGTTTGGCCTCTCAGACAAAATTAGGGAATTTCAGACAGTCGTGACTGACATGAGAAGTACTAGAGAAAAGACGGAGAGAATATTAAACAGTAGACAGACTGAAGGAGGGAGGGATGCCAGTAGATAGTAGTGAAGAGAAACATGCATGACAGAATAGAAAGAAAAAAAAAACCCTGTAAATAAAGAAAAAAAATATTAGCCTGGTGAGCAACAAGCAAGCTTCCCTAGCTTGGCCATAGTTGCAGGAAATGCCATTCGGTTTTCAATTTTTTAATTAATAATAAGTTCTGTTTAAAAAGATAGCGAAACATCCTTTTAAAAATTACCTTCCAAGGAAACAGGGCCTTGTAACCATGAAACAGATTGTCTAAGGAATCAACCAAGTCTAGAAGTTTTCTTCAAGTGGCTCTTTTTTTTATCCGCCTTGTTTCCGTCTTTGTGAGTGATTCTTCCCCAGCCTGGAATATTTTTCCCTTACCGATATATAACAGGGAGTAGGGGAATGGTTTATTTTTCTCGAATATTCCCTAATCCTGAATTTCCCTGAGAGACTGCAGAGATGTATATTGCACAAAGGGTTCTTTTCCTGCCCCCATTACTATATCGCACTTGTGAGTGGTCTGTTGGTATGCTACTGATGGCAGCTTTGTGGGATTGTGTCCTCAGTAAATACTTTTTCAGCGCTCTGTGCACCCAACAGTTAATACGTGCCTCCCTAGACACTAGAGATATAAAGATGAATGAAACATGGCCTCATTCTTAAAAACTTTGCTGTGGACCCAGTTAATGCAACAGCCTTGCTCAGAAATGTGCATTAGAGATCCCATGCTAGTAGTATTCAGATCCACTGAGATTCCTTCAGATTTCAGCAAAACCATACAAACATAGTATGAGGCATATTTTATCTACATCATCAAACTCAACACTCCAAAGACACTGTTGGATGGCTATTCACAGGAAGATTTAAGTAAAACATTGTTCTTCTCTTCTAATTATTTTGTGGTTTGGATCCGTAGGAACAGTTGGTCTTTTCATTGAAATGTTTTTCGTATCAATTAAGCCAAGCAGTAAGAGTTCTTACTGACTTTAATATTGAGCTAACATTTTGAAAGATAATTCATCTGGCATCCCGTGAATCTTTGTCATGAACACATTTATATAACAAGTATGAATATTTCTGGAAGTCATCTGGAAGCTCACCGTAACCTAGGGTATTCATATGTTCAGTTCCTGGCTATCCACCACGAGGCAGGAAACTCAGAAAGTGTTAGTAGTTGGTGCCTCTGAAGCCTGGAGAAATCCTATGCTGATCTCTCTTCTTTGGCTAACTAGCTAACCAGGGCTAATTAGTTCAGCGGTTGAGTGGATGATGCCAATGCACTCAAGTTCAGTGTTTCAGCCTCTGCATGGACTATTTTGCTTTCAACCAAGTGCATTTCTTACTCTGGCCAGCTGTTTTTCAAGTGTCCACCAAGGGTAAGAGCATATGGTTGGCTCAGCCAAAATCTAACATCATCTTGGAAGAGAGAAGGCAATGTGGATATTTCCTATCTGGTGAATCAGTAAAGGGAGGGACAGTATTTTTTTCTTAGAGGGTGCCTGTTGGTCAAGTACCCTATTCCTTTGGGTGAAAGTCAAATGTCTGCAAGTTGCAGGATTAACTCCCCAGTGTTGCCTACAGCATTGACTGTTACCTGGCTCAGGAAGCTAGCAATCCAGGCTTAATGGATCTCTCCTCCCAGTAAGTAAGGCACAAACCAGCATTCAGCCCAAAGATATATTTGACCCACAGAGTTGTTTTCTATAATGTCAAGTAGTTGCTGAATTCCCATCCTCTTTTGGAAAACAGAAAGGCCAAGCAATGTGGAGCCCAGGTTTCTGCAGGTAGCCATTGGCTGGAGCTGACTAGCTGCTCCGCCATTCCTTCCAGGCACGGGCCCTCCCATCTGCCACACTCCCTACCTGACCCACTCACTCATGTGCATTTCCTGCCTGGGCCCCGCAGTCAGTCAGCTTAATATGCAGGGACCCTGTCTTCTTTTTAATAAATTTGACTGCTGTTGCACTATGAAGCAAATGGTATACGCACTTCCCGGAAGATGCAGAGATTATTAAATGGCTGCTCATAACACATTTGAGGGGAAAACAACCCATTTGATATTCTTTGGGGCCATTCATGCCTTGTCTTCAGCAAATATGTATTAGACTAATTGTATACTGGGTTCATATGGGAATAATTTAAGGATATGGATTAAGCAGAATCATCAGATTCTCAAATCTGACCACCTGAAGGAAATGCTAACTAAAAAGTAGACTCCACTGCAGCCAAGTAATATTTTTTGCATCACCGATACTCTTGTTACAACTAGAGGGTCCACCAAAGAGTTATCCCTGACCTCATAATTTGAGATCGAGTGGGTCTTTATTTTAAAAATAGTTTTAAAATGTTTTAAATTGCCCAATATTGTGGACATCAGCTAGTCTCATTTTTGTGTGTTCTCCTTTAGTGGAAAAAGGAATTAAAAATAATACTTTTAAAAGTTCAAAATATTGATTTACCATACAAGATTGGCTAAAATCTTATTTTAGCCCCTTCTTCATCATGGTTCTCCTTCTACGAGAAAAGACTTAAATTTGAGAGACTGGTCTATCAGAGAGATGAACAGAAGTACATCCTGTTCAGTGTATTTGGTTTCTTTCCCATCACATACCATACTGGGGTCCCCTGAGGCTGAAGCAGTGGACCTGTGACTGGGAGGAGGGGCTTCCACTGCTGTGAGCAGTCACATGTGCAGCAGCCACTGGGAGGAGCCCTGGGTAGGATGTGGTTGCCCCACCCCCCACCCCCGGGCAAGGACCAAGCAGCCCCAGGGTCCCTCAGCAATTTCTCCCCACATGGCTCCTGCGGACAGTCACTGCTGCCTCCAACACAGGGCTCCATGCTGTTTGCTCTAGACTCTAGCCCACGGCCCCGCCTTTCCCTGGTTCCCAGGCTCCCACAGGGCTTCTTCTGAGCACTGATCTCCACCGGCCCCATGAGAGGTATAGACACGTCCTTTGGAATCACTGTTTTCCCCGGTCATCGCAGACTGTCACTATACCCTGGAGGGGACTCCCGTGCCAGCAGACAGAATGAGCTAACAACTCTAACTCATGCTGGTTTGCACAAGCACTTTGTATGTCGTGCAAGCCGGTTAAAACCGTTTGTGCTGCTTTTCCTGTGTGTCTGCAAAATATGACTGGCAATACTGACCTAGCTCTTAGGGCTCTGGTAAAAATCGCTCAGAGCCTCCCAGAAAATCAAGGAGGCATCTATTCAAATTACACCAAAACAACAATGATGTTTCAGAGAGGAGATTTCTGGGGAATCCAGTGTGGTAGCCAGCTCTCTGACGTGTGTGTGTGTGTGTGTGTGTGTGTGTATATATATATATATATATATATATATATATATATATATTCTGGCAGACCCAGGGGAATTTTTGATTGCCCCTTCCAAGAAAACACAGGAGGTTGAGGAAGGAACTTTGGAGATCAGTCCCAGTTTGGGCAAGTGCAGGACAAGAAGGGTGCCACTGACAGCCAGTCTATCGAGGTCACTTTGGTGAACTGTGATTTAATTAACTGTTCTTTAAAATGGACAGGCTGAGGATTAGGACTTGTCAAAATCCGATTCATAGCCCATGTTTCAGGGCCACGTATAAATCTGTTCTTTTAAGAATGCACATTTTGTACCTAAATTGAAATATTCAGACACCCACGGAAGGTTTTGATCCTGCTGGCCATTAAAATTACAATGGAGATTGAAGAAGTCTTTATGTGTAGAACAAATTTTATATGTCCATATAGAATTAGTAAGAAAGAAAATCTCTGAGAAGAGGCAGCAGGGAAGCATACAAAATGTACCTATTTGTCTTTATTTTAAAATTATGTTTCTTTGCTGTGAATTAAAAATATAATCTGACTAAAGAAAAACCAGATTTCAAACTAGACAGAAGAGCCCTCTTTACTTCCAAATGGCTTCCCTACCCCCTACCCTCTATACTCCCTTCCCCCCCCACACACACACACTTGGCTCTTCTCTTCCCTCCAGGGGTCTCCCTCCAGCTGGAACTTGTTCTGTCCCCTCTGTGGGCCCCATGGCCTGTCGTGTCCCACATCCTATACCATCAGAAGCAGCAGTCAAATGGGCAGTAGCTGTATCAGAGGCACTCAGTTGGTAACTGTTCCTCATCTGGACTCCTGTCTGCATCTCCAGACTGTACTTCACCCCAGAGTACACTTAATTCAGATTGTACCAGCAAGCTGTATTTCTCAGGGGGGAGAAAAAGTAATAATCAAATTACATTTTCAAGAAAAATGCTACCATCCAAAAAAATGAAACACTCAAAGCTTTCTTCTAAAATCAAATCTCTTGGACTTCTTGAAGCTCATGGCTGCCAGGAGAGTTATTCATTTTTTTATACCACATACCATAGTCCACAAGTTAGTCAAAGACATGACCAGAGTTTCCCGGTGTAGAGGCCAGGTGGCAGTAACAGCTGACAGATAGTAGCATCGGCCATTCTTGTTTATGTCTTTATCCATATAACGAATCCTGTGTAAACTGAGGCGGACGGTCCAGGCAAGCTGGGTGAGTCCAGTTAACTCTCTCAGTTAACTTCAAGGTTAATTTACAATTCCTTTAAACCCGAGTGGTTGTACATGTCTCTTTGTCAAATGTAAGTCCAAAGCGCTGCTGCAACTAATTTCTGTCATACAAATTTCCCCTTTGCTAGGCTTTCTGTAGGATACCTTCCTTTCCAGGCAGTTCAGAATATCACTCTATGTGGCAATATAGTGTCACTTAGTAAGCAAGAATGTAAATATATTCTAAAATATGTATTATTTATGTATCAGTTTAAGAAATTGCAAAATTTTGTCCCATAAATATTTTAGGGAGACTTGCTGAAGTAAAAGAATAAAGAGAAAAAGGACATGATTTGATGTCCTGGGGCACATTCTTATTTGGAAGCCTTATAGACAGCACTGAAGCTGAGGGATTAAATAGAATAATTTCTATTTAATAGTCAAGTCTCTAAATCCAAAAGTGAAGTTACAATACGACCAGCTGAATTAGGTATTAGCAACTTGCAACGGGCTCTTCAAGGATACTGTGATAATATTTACATATAAAATCATTACATCTCATTTTTATTTGTGTATCAGTGTGCCAGGACATCAGTATATAAGTATACAAGACAAGGAATGCTATTTTTCCCAGTTAATTTTAAATTCCTAGGAACTTAAAAAAAAAAAGAATGAACGTATCTGAGAAGTTTTGAGTTTATATTTAGTATAAATATTTAATATAAATGAGTTCTTCCTCTATTTTTAAAAATTCCATACACATCTGTATGTTCCAATAAATTAAAGGATATGGTTTATTTCATGGGAGGAATTAATTTGAGTTTGTACTATTTGCGTATACACTAAAACTGTTTTATGTAAACTGCAGGAGCACCCACTTAAAAGGAAAAAATATCCACATGTGAATTCTAACATAATAGGATAAGAAATTATGCTTGTAGAAATAAGGCTTTAATTGGGAGTTGCATCCCAGTGTGCAGGAATATTAGCTTGGCCATAGAGAATTTTTACTGGCTTTTTCCTAAACACTCTTAGCACTTTGATAAATAAATATTTCATTCATTGCACAAAGTTTGGTTGAAGTATTGCACAAAGAATAAATACTTTTGTTAGAACGTGTTAAAAGCTTGGCTTTTTAAATGCTTGAACTTTAGAGGACTGGGTCACCCAAGGCAAACTCCCTGTCTTTTGCAAAGGTATGAAGTTGGAAATGAGCTTGGAAATCAGACTCCTGGGACCACGATTTGCATCTGATAGTTTAGCTTTATCTGTGCTTTTGGATTTATTAAGAATGCTTTAACTGCTTTATTAGAACATTGTCCCTTTTTCTCTTTCATTTGGGACGTTCGTACATTCTCTACTGGTTATTATATCTTGGGAACAAAATTACTTTGGATGGGAACACACCTCTGAATTTTACATGCGCGTAAATAATAGATAATACTTAATTTGTTATACATTTAAAAATGTTTATATTTAAACTTTTCCCACAACTTTTCATGTACAAATGAATTCTCTGATTAGACTCCCTGATCACCTTAGCAAATACTAATTGAATGAATATGTGAACATACAAGAAAGAGATATGAGGCAAAGACTAAAAAGGAGATCGGGGTCTAAACACACTGCATGCCCACATATCCACTATCAGAGTTTTACAGAAAATAAAATTCTGTGCATTTGCCTCACTGCTGTTTACAGCGGCCACATAGCAGCAGCGCCTGAGTATAAAAATTTTCAGCATGGAGGGTGGGGATCGTTGAAGATGACGATTGCATCAAAAGATCACAATATATCAAAATGAGAAATTGAAGAAAATTCCTATTTTCAAAGAGTAAAAAACTGAAACTCGTTATGTTCCCTCCCAGCAGGATGTCTAAAGCATGCTTGTCTTTTTCTTTAACAGATAATTCTGAAATAATCAGCAGAAACGGAATGGAATGCCAAGAATCCGCATTGAGAATAACTAAACATTGTTACTGTACATACTATCCTGTTTCCTCCTCAATAGAATTGCCACAAACTGCATGCTAAATAAAGATTTAGTTCTTCTGGACAGACCACAACTGTAAGAAGCTAGTGCTGCTATATCATATATGAGTATTAAATATGGTATGCTTAGTATATTCCAACCTAAGATAGTTAACTACCTGAGACCAGCTGTGACGTTTAAAGACATAAAGAATAAAGTTTACTTTTCAAGGGTTTCTAAACATAGTTTCTGTCCTAGGAATATTGTCTTATCTCCATAACTATAGCTGATGCAGAAAGTCCAACCAATGTACTCATTTCGATTGAGAATACTTCCAAGTTAGCAATAAGCGATTAGCATTAGTTAAAAAAAAAAAAAAAATCTATTCCGAGGGCAGGTTCTAACGCCAATTACTGTCATTTCATTTACCCGCTGGATCAAAGAGTATGTTTCGCTTCTTCACAACATGAATGCTGCAGCAAAGGTGGGAAGTGAAGTAAAACGGACGCCTGTCCCGCAGGTCTAAAATTTGAATGGAAGTTCAAGCACAAGTACGGGGGACACATCAAAGTGTGGTTGTTTGGTTTGCCTGGAGATGCCGCATTGAATCATGTGATTCTAGAATAACATTAACTAGATTGAAAAAAGAAACTTTGCACGGTATGAGCTTCATACCCCACCAAACAAAGTCTTGAAGGTATTATTTTACAAGTATATTTTTAAAGTTGTTTTATAAGAGAGACTTTGTAGAAGTGCCTAGATTTTGCCAGACTTCATCCAGCTTGACCAGAATGAGAGGCCCATGCCAACAGTCTAATCAGAGGGATTAGTTTTTCAAACTCACCATCCAGTTGCCTGTTACAGAATAACTTCTAAACTAAACACCTAGTCAAACAACGAAGCTGTAGGTGAGGAGATCTGTATAATATTCTAATTTAAGTAAGTTTGAGTTTAGTCACTGAAAATTTGACTGTGACTTTAATCTAAATTACTATGTAAACAAAAAGTAGATAGCTTCACTTTTTAAAAAATCCATTACTGTTTTGCATTTCAAAAGTTGGATTAAAGGGTTGTAACTGACTACAGCATGGAAAAAAAATAGTTCTTTTAATTCTTTCACCTTAAAGCATATTTTATGTCTCAAAAGTATAAAAAACTTTAATACAAGTACATACATATTATATATACACATACATATATATACTATATATGGATGAAACATATTTTAATGTTGTTTACTTTTTTAAATACTTGGTTGATCTTCAAGGTAATAGCGATACAATTAAATTTTGTTCAGAAAGTTTGTTTTAAAGTTTATTTTAAGCACTATCGTACCAAATATTTCATATTTCACATTTTATATGTTGCACATAGCCTATACAGTACCTACATAGTTTTTAAATTATTGTTTAAAAAACAAAACAGCTGTTATAAATGAATATTATGTGTAATTGTTTAAAACATCCATTTTCTTTGTGAACATATTAGTGATTGAAGTATTTTGACTTTTGAGATTGAATGTAAAATATTTTAAATTTTGGCATCACTGCCTGTTCTGAGAACTGGATGCACCAACCATATCATTTTCGTTTGAGCAAAAAGAAATCCGCCATTTTACTTAACGTTGGTCAAAGTCTAATGACTCTCTTTCTATTGTAGATTTGATAACCCCATCAAAAGAAAATCACATTCTAAGTGTAATCTTACATAGTGCTTGTATCGTTGCATTTGTTTTAATTTGTGGGAAAGTATCGTATCTAACTTGTATTTCTTTGGTAGTTTCATCTTTATGTATTATCGATATTTGTAATTTTCTCAACTATAACAATGTAGTTATGCTACAACTTGCCTGATACATTCAAACTTGTTTCATTTTTCATTTCTTTTTTTTTCTTTGTTATTTCACTTAAACTCATTGAAAACATAGTATGCGTTACTAAAAGGTCAATTACAGGAATCACTGAAATATTTTTGTAGACTAATTGTTGTAACATTGTCTTTCTTTCTTTTGTTTCATGATTTTGATTTTTAAAATTATTAGCACACAGCTATTTTCAGCCCTTTAATAATGCAGCATCAAAAACATCACCTGTATCCCCAAATGAATATAGAAGACTGTATTTTTACTATGATATCCATTTTCCAGAATTGTGATTATAATATGCAAAGAGTCATAAATATGCCATTTACAATAAGGAGGAGGCAAGGCAAATGCATAGATGTACAAATATATGTACAACAGATTTTGCTTTTTATTTATTTATAATGTAATTTTATAGAATAATTCCAGGATTTGAGAGGATCTAAAACTATTTTTCTGTATAAATATTATTTGCCAAAAGTTTGTTTATATTCAGAAGTCTGACTATGATGAATAAATCTTAAATGCTTTGTTTAATTACAAAAATAAAATCACCAATGTCCAAGACACGAAGATAGCAACTCAACAAATACTGTAGTTAAGAGACGAACTCACCACTTGTATGGGAACTACATTTCACTCTTGGTTTTCAGGATATAACAGCACTTCACCGAAATATTCTTTCAGCCATACCACTGGTAACATTTCTACTAAATCTTTCTGTACCACTTAAAGAATTCCCTCATTCATTACCTTACAGTGTAAACAGGAGTCTAATTTGTATCAACTCTATGTTTTGGTTGTAATATTCAGTTCACTCACCCAATGTACAACCAATGAAATAAAAGAAGCATTTAAAAGCATTTCTAGTCTTGCTCCTTTTTGTGTGGAGACAGACTGGTAATGAGCCAAACAAAACAGTCTCCACAATCGCACAGAAAACATTTGGGGACTTCAAGGAAGAGCAAGCTCTGGTCTTCAGATGGGAGACTGACAGGTTTTGCTTTTAACTTTGGTTTTTTAACCGTAAGGAAAGCAATTTAAAGGGATCACTTTGGAAGTTCTTTTAGTATTCCTTGAAACTAAAATAAACAGTAAATTCCCAGCAGTGCTATTTATTGTTTATTTTACCCAAGGGATACAGGAGTGCTGATGCGTACAGGCACCTGTACCCCAATGTTTAGAGCAGCACTTTCAACAATAGCCAAATTATGGAAAGAGCCGAACTGTCCATGAACTGACGAATGGATAAAGAAGTTGTGGTTTATATACACAATGGAATACTACTTGCCAATGAGAAAGAATGAAATCTGGCCTTTTGTAGCAACGTGGATGGAACTGGACAGTGTTATGCTAAGTGAAATAAGTCATACAGAAAAAGACAGATACCATATGGTTTCACTCTTATGTGGATCCTGAGAAACTTAACAGAAGACCATGGGGGAGGGGAAGGGGGAAAAAAAGTTAGAGAGGGAGGGAGCCAAACCATAAGAGACTCTTAAAAACTGAGAACAAACTGAGGGCTGATGGGGGGTGGGAGAGTGGGGAGGGTGGATGATGGGCATTGAGGAGGGCACCTGTTGGGAGGAGCACTGGGTGTTGTGTGGAAACAAATTTGACAATAAATTTCATATTTTAAAAAATTAAAAAATAATAAACAATAAATCCCACCACTCAGCCCTCTTCTTCAGGATTCTGCCTGATAATGAAGAGAACCGCAGCCACCAATGGGAACAAAATATCAGTTTCATTAAGACAAGGAAGTGCCCATTAATCCACAAGACAGGCTTCTGGTGAGAGCCTGACTGGACAACAGGCTCAGCCCGGTGGCTGCAGAGGCACAATGGTGAGTCCTGTTCCATATGGACATCCTGGCCAGGTGGGCTAAGGAGAGGACAGAAAGTTAGCATGACACCTGAGGGCAGGTGTTCAACAAAGAGAGTTCCCCCAAGAGGTGGTGGGTACCTTCTCCCATTTCTCCTTCCTCAGCCCTTTGGGGCCCACAGTATTTCTCAAGGAGGGGGGTATTAGCTGTTGGGTTGAAACGGTCCTTGTCACGCTGAGTTTGGCAAAAATCACCTCCTCTGTGTGCCAGGGCAGGAACGGGGGGAAGACAAGAACGTTTGCTCCACAGCAGGTTTGAAGCTTCAGCCCTCTGAGTGGTTACGAAAGCCCTTACAGGGAAGAGTAGGAAACAATCAGCAGCACATCAGGCAGATGCAAAATAAAGTCACCTGTATTTTTAAACTGTGCCATCGGGATTTCCATGGGTAAAAAATACTTTCACACCTTTGTAGATGTTGGAAAAACTGGCTACCTGTCTGGACGAGCAGTTTTCACTGTAATGCAGAAAAAAGCTGCTATCATATCAGTCACGCATTACAAGAAAACATTCTCGGTTAATAGTTAAGTTCAAGGTATCGACTTTAGAGAACAAGTTGTTATTTTAAAGGAAAGATCTAAGACAAATTGTACTTAAAATTTTCACACCTGGGTTTATAAAGTGTCATTTCCATCAGTAGACTGACTTTTTATGGTACCGCATCAAAATCAAAAGTGAAACTTAAATGGGAGAGAGCAAGGCTAGTTCATCTCCTCCGCATAGAAAATATTTCAATATAAAATATCCGTTATTCTATACTTATCTGCCAATAGAAAAAGCGTCATTTCAGTTTGGGGTGGGGGCAAATTAAAATAATGCTTCAAACACAAAAATATACTCTCTTATTTTTTAAGTCTTTTTTTTTTTAAATGTTTATTTATTCTCGAGGGAGAGACAGAGTGTGAGCAGGAGAGGGGCAGAGAGATAAGAAGACAGAATCCGAAGTGGGCTCCAGGCTCTGAGCTGTCAGCACAGAGCCCGACGCAGGGCTCGAACAAGCCAAGAGCTCATGACCTGAGCCAAAGTCGGACGCTCAACCGACTGAGCCACCCAGGTGCCCCGGCTCTTTTGTTATTAATTCAAGTTCTTTCACAGCACTTTCAACACTTTAGGGGCAGCCGGGCAAACCAAAATGTAGTTCAATATTCTAATATTTGTGGGAATAAAGATACTAGCTTGCTAAAACAATGATTTCTTCTTCCCCCAAAACATCCTAGTGTGTCTGCCATATTAGGCTATTATTGTTGTTGGACCAGTCTGTCTCCACAGAAATGACTGAGTCACTATGACTAAGTACGATTTATACAAAACGGAACATGATTAAAGCTTCCCTACATGCTCCTGGTGGAGGAGGTGGGTGGCAGGAATGGAGAATGGGTGGAATTGAGAACGTTCACTAGGGACGCATTTATGTGCTAAGTCCTAAGCTAAGCGGTCTATATAGGTTTCTAACAAGCCCACCCCGTGTCATTGAATGGAACTACTAATAACATATGTAAATTCCGACTACTTACAAAGATTCCTACTCAAGGTGTATAGAAGATTCTGCTGTGAGAGTAGCTTCACTCTGGATCAACACTGATTTTTGGCGTCTGTGCGCAGTTTGACTAGATCTACAGCTCAGCCGAAAACTTCGGCTTGGGTCATTTCAATGGCGTGTGGCCTCGGTGTCTCCCTCTCATTCAGCTATTTTGAAAAGTAACTGCCCCCCCCTTTTGAGGCGCCCCGCTATCCACCCCCTCCCCCCAGTGTAAATGTCACATGTGCTACTGGGCCTGTATTTTAATCAAACCATTCAGGTATCTCCTCCACATTTGGTGAAAACCCATCTAACCGTTTTCATGAAATAAGGTATAACCAGGCAGTAACTCTGCCTTGTTCACATATGCTTTACACACTCCTTAGCATTAGGAAGGAGCTATTATATACTCCACGGTCAGGTTGACATGAGGTTTATTTGGAGCACCCTTCCGGTCAAAATTTCATAAAAGAATCAGACTAAAGCCTCCATCCAGGCTTAAGGTAAAACTATAATAAGAACCCTTTACTAGGTTATATAAACTAGTTTTCTTTCCTGTCACAAGAATATGATTTATGAAATAGTTTGAAGTGATGGCTGCACAGTACTATTGTAGATTTGGGATGGAGCCTTGTTCTTGATTAGGACCAGAGGTGGGGCGCCTGGGTGGCTCAGTCGGTTGAGCATCCGACTTTGGCTCAGGTCATGATCTCGTGGTCTGTGGGTTCGAGCCCCACGTTGGGCTCTGTGCTGACAGCTCAGAGTCTGGAGCCTGCTTCTGATTCTGTGTCTCCCTCTCTCTCTGCCCCTCCCCCGCTCACACTCTTGTCTCTCTCTCTCTCAATAATAAATAAATGTTTAAAAATTAAAAAAAAAAACAACAGCAAAAGCATAGAAGGTTATGGGGTTTTCTTTTTTTTCGTTCTTCCCCTTTTTGTTTTAAGAGACATAAATAAAGAAAAGAACAGAGGTGCCTGGGTGGCTCAGTCGATTAAGCGTCCAACTTCGGCTCAGGTCATGATCTCATGGTTCGTGAGTTCCAGCCCCATGTTGGGCTCTGTGCTGACAGCTCAGAGCCTGGAGCCTGGAGCCTGCTTGGGCTCTCTGTGTCTCCCTGTCTCTCTGCCCCTCCCCCGCTCATGCTCTGTCTCTCTCTCTCTCTCTCTCAAAAATAAATAAACATAAAAAAGGCAATGTTAGGAACAGAGGCTCCTGGGAGGAATGTTACATTGTACCACCTCTCCAGTGTTATTCCCCACCCCCCCCTTTTGTCATCAAGCTTCCATACGTTTCTCTTGAAATCAAAATAATGAAAGCCATTGCTCATTTTCTCAATAAAGACATGTCATTAAATCATGATGGGGCAGCCCCTGGAAAGAACGAATTTCTGGACAAAGGTCACACAGAGGTCACATAGCCCTAAAATCCAACCTGAGTCCAGACAGTCTGAGGAGTTAGGTTTTGGTGGTGTTCCTCTCTCTGGTAACTTTACTAGGGTTTTCCCAGGACTTTGGTTTATATAAACAGAGGAAGAAGTTTATTACCAGTCCTCATGTGTAAACTAAGATGATCTAAATTAGGGAAGTCTAACTCTCCTTTGCTAGAGAAGCCTTCCTTCAAACAAAACGTTCCCCCACAGAAGTTCTCGGGCAAGACAGGAGCGACGTGCTCTAATTGCGAGGGGCTCTCCCCTGCTGAGCTGCGGCTTCTGGTCAACTCAGCAGTGCAGAGCTGGAGACCCACTCACTTAACTAGAAAATCTGTCATTTTAGACAGGGAGAGAAGTACATCAGCACGACAGCTTAGGAGACCTGCCTCCCAGGCTCTAAGATGTCTGAGCAAACTGATAGGATATATACAGAAAAAACAAACATGCTACAGATTAGATATACATTTCAACTCTCTCTCTCTCTCTCTCTCTCTCTCTCTCTCTCTCTCTCACACACACACACACACACACACACACATTTATATGGAGAACAAACTAAACACTTGTTATCCATAAACACAAAGTTGAGGATGTTTCAGTTCTGCACAAAGGGAAGATCAGGCTCTGTGCTTCCTAAGAGTCGAAGTTAAGACTCTTAGGTTAAGAGCAAGTTTCCAGTCATGTTGCCCAAGGTGGACTCTTAACTCTGCTTCCTTACATCCTCTAAGCTTCAGTGTTTTTCATCAGTACACTGGGCTGAAAATAGGGTCTACCTCACCAGGACATTGTAAGGATTAAATAAAAGAATACACACTGACCGCAGAACAGAGCCTGTCACGTAGCGGACTCTTCAGTGACTGTTAGTGACTGTTCTTAAAATACTATTAAATAGGCTCTTGTGTTTCCCCGTAAATATTTATTTCCTCGCCCTATCCAAACAACTCTTGGCAACTAAGAGGCACCTCTGCTATTTCGTCGATGACAATTAATGTCAAGAGCTGACAGGCAAATTATAGAGAATTTATAATAACAAATAATGAACTGCATTATTTCTGTGGAAGCCTACAATTACTTCCATTCAACAAATGCTCACTGAGCCCTGACTAAGCACTGTTAAGCTGTTCAAGGGATGTGAACATAAGCAAAGTCCCATCCCTACCCTCAAGAAGCTTCCCGTGTGGCGGAAGAGGAAAAATAAACCTGTGAGAAGCAGAGGAAGGATGCAGCACACTGGATTAGTTTCCCAGGGCTAACAAACAAACACCACAGAGAGCCAGTACAACAGAAATGTGTTCTCTCCCAGTTCTGGAAGCTTTCTGCCTCCTGAATTCCTGCTCCTTTGCCGGAATGTTTGTCTTCTCCCTCTGGACATGGCAGGAATCATTGACCAACTGGATTTCACGAACTAACGAGAGCTGCCTTGGCCAATATCTGCCCCCTTCCCCAGCATGGCCTTTGTCCAGTTGATGATGGAGTTCACAGGCACAACTTTGCCCAACTGAGTCAGCAGTGAAGGCTCACCCCCTGCTGCCCATGGGGCGGCCTGAGGCCTTTGTTGAGACTGTCTCACAGCCCAACTTCTTCCTCTGCTCAATCCTGCTCCCTTCCCCTCCACATGGGGCTGGACTCTCCACCTCAGAGTCTGCTTCTCAGGGAACCCAAACTTTGATACCGAAACAAATCTACCATTGATTAGTTCCATTATGCAAGCATTTGATTTCCTTTTTAAACTGAGGCCAGAAATATATCTAAAGTCACGATTTGATTATTTTTGACAAATTATTTGCTTATAAAGTGTCTTGCCTGAGAGAGTACCAAATTAATCATAGAAGAAAAAGGAGAATGATAAGAAAGAAGTCAAAACTGAAGTATTTTCTAGTATGTATTCCAAAACACGATTAAAATTTCACATACTGTAAGGGGAAATACAGCTTTTATATTAAAAGACACCAGTGAGGGGCGCCTGGGTGGCGCAGTCGGTTAAGCGTCCGACTTCAGCCAGGTCACGATCTCGCGGTCCGTGAGTTCGAGCCCCGCGTCGGGCTCTGGGCTGATTGCTCAGAGCCTGGAGCCTGTTTCCGATTCTGTGTCTCCCTCTCTCTCTGCCCCTCCCCCATTCATGCTCTGTCTCTCTCTGTCCCAAAAATAAATAACCGTTGAAAAAAAAAATTTAAAAAAAATAAATAAATAAAAAGACACCAGTGAAAGTCAGGTTTAACTTGGTCCAAATTTTTACTCTTAATCTTTTATATTCCTTTTATATGTCAATTCTTGTTTTGAAAAGAAACCAGAAAAATGATCCAATTGGTTCTTATGAAAGCCAAGCATCTTCATATAAGGTTAAAACAAAGCACACTAAGTTTGCATTGACAACTACAACCCTAGAGCCAGATTCAGCTATAGAACGTAAAGAACATAAAACTCCAGAATGTGGCCTGCTCAACCCATCAAAGCCATTTCAAAGCTAATGGAATTGATTCTTCTATATCATTGATAGCATTTGCAAGTTGAAGTGGGTCACACTTGGGAATTAATAGTGATATGCACTATGATGATGAAAATCTTCATTGAGGACAGCAAGGAGTAATTAAGAAAGCATACCACCATAATCAATATTGAGATTATCCCAACTCCTCTAAGAGTCATCAACACGTTTCAAATAAAACCACGTATTTGGTGGGTTTGCTCTGGAAAATATCTTTACAGAGATCAGTTGATATATTTAGTGCCTGACTAGCTAAAAACATGGGGACTATAACTTTCATAATTTCTACTCACAGGAGCCATGGCTGGGAGATAGGAAACTGGGTCAGTGTGGTAGCCCTTTGCTGAGGCATTGGTCGGGACTAACACTAACCACACTTCATCCTGTGACATTAAAGGCAGCATAGCACTGTGGTTAAGAGCGTGGCATTGGTAGCCCAGCAGGCTGTGTTCAAATCCTGGCTCTCCACTTTCCGTCTGTGTGACCCTCAGTGAGGGCGTGAACTCCTCATTCCGTGAAAAGGAGCTGATAACAGGAGTATTGAGCAATAAGGGGACAATGAGAAGCAGGTGAGTTAAATACACAAACTCCTAGAGGTGCGCTGGAACCTAAAAGCACTAGTTAGCTTTGAAAACCAAATCAAACTTGAAAAAGTCAGCCACGTGAAAGGAGCCTCTCTCTATGTGTAGCATTTCTCCAGCAAGCCAGCCTCTCCCTGGGGCTCCTGGCAAACTGACTGGTGAGAGCGTGGTTGCCTCCCAGCGGAATGAGGTAAACCAGCGTGGCCGGTCATCGGACACTGACTGAGCTCAGTGGACAGCTCCTCTTATTTTATATCCCACAGTAATGAAGCTTCCAGAGACTTGCATTTCTGGAGGCACAACAGAATAAATACAATGAATGAGTCCCTGGTGGAAAATAACAAAGACAGAGGAATAAAATATTAAAAAACATCTCTTTGCACTATGGAGCTATCAAGAAAGTAAGAAATGCTGAAAGGCAAAAAAAAAAAAAAAAAAAGGGACGACTTTCCTGTGAGCTAGCACCAAATCTACCCTTTGCATGGTGGCACGTGGCCCCAAACTCCAGTGAACTGGCATCTCCACGTGGCCCAGGAAGACCAAAAGCAAGGCTGGACCTGTCCTGCAGGGAGTGGGCAGAAGCCAGAAGCCCCAGGGCCTACCTTTGGGGCTAGAGTAATGTTCTCCCGCCTGCCTTGGGCACCAGAGAAACCGTAACCAAGATAAAGAATATTGTTAATGTTAGGGGCGCTGAGGTGCTCAGTATGTGAAGTATCTGACTTCGGCTCAGGTCACTGATCTCTCAGTTCATGGGTTTGAGCCCCGCGTTGGGGCTCTGTGATGACAGCTCAGAACCTGGAACCTGCTTCCAGTTCTGTGTCTCCTTTCCTCTCTCTGCCACCTCCCCCGCCAGTGTGTGTTTTCTCTCTCTCTCTCTCTCTTTCTCTCTCAAAATAAATAAAACATTAAAAAAATTTTTAAATAAATTGTTATGTAATATCTTTAACAATCCAAACAATGGAAAAAGCCCACGATGAACAAAATAGCAAAACCGTGAACAAGACTGTTGCTATTTGTTTGACTTGCCGCCCCAGTGTCACTGTGCAGGGGAAACTGCCCTTTTAATCCGGGCGCCGGTCCCCCTACCCCCCAACCCCAAAGTGAGTTGTGAAGGTAGTCGCTGGCCTGACATCAGATTGGGCCACATGGGGCTCTATATGTAGTCATGTTTTCGATGTTGAACTTTCATTAACTTTTTTCCCTTGGTCCACAATGTGAGAGGCATTTTTAATATACATATCTATATATATTAAATATATTGCATATATATAGAATATGAGAGGATATCTTGAAATTGCACACATTCTTCCTTTTGCTTCAGGCTCCAAGCGGGCTACAGGGAACTGCAATCTGGCGTGTTTGAGTGATTGTTTGAATGATCGAAAATAAATCAATGGACTTAGGAGGCAGTAAGTTCTGTTCTAAGATACAGAGAGAAGGAACATTGTCATGAAAACAAGATTTTCCCTATTATACATTTACTATTCTATTTACTGTCTCTGTTTACTATTTTCTTCCTATAGAATTTTTTTGAAAGTCCTGATCAATACCCGTGGGAATTGATTTTACCACCCACAGTTTGAAAGACAGTATTCTAGGGTAACTACTAAGAGTACCCTGGCAAGTATAACTTTCAAATGGAAAAAAAAGTTGAGAAAATAAAATTAAGCAATCCATAAGAAGGTGAGAAGGGAGAAATAAAAGAGAGAAACTATAAAAAGAAAATACATAGAAGTCACAAAATCTGATAATAGAAATAATATGTCATTAATGACAATAATATAACCTTATTAATATGTATTAGTATATCTATTATGGCCAGACTGGATTATTTTTAAATCTAGGTATGATGTTTACAATAAGCATATCAAAACATAAACACACAGAAAGTTGGAAAATCAAAAAATGAAAGAGCAGGTGTTAGGAAAAGGAACCAAAAGAACACTGGTATAACTACACCGATATCAGATAAAATAAAATTTAAAGCCAAAGCAATACTAGAGATTTTAAAAGGTCACTTTCTAATGATCAAAGGGTCAATTCACCAGAAAATCGGTTCTATACCAGTATGTACATAAAAACATGAATGCAAACTATATAAGCAAAAATTGATAGAACTATGAAAGATCTCATCATGGTAGGAAATTTAATATATCTGCTTAGTAATTAACTGATCAAGCAAGATCAAGTACATGAGGAAATATCTGAAATATCTAAATAACACTATCATATGCTGTTCTAATAAACACAGAACTCAAAATGAAGTAATATGAATTATCTTCTTGCACATAGGAAATATTTACAGAAACTCACTCTGTGCCAGGCTATAATGCAGGTCTCAGTAATAAATCACAAGTGTTGCGCATCCAATCACATTTTTTCTGATAAAACAATGCAGCTGTTAGAAATTAATGATAAAATAATGAGAAATTCTATTTGCTTAGAATATAAAATAGTCCTCTGAGCGAAAGCATAAATGGAAATTAGAAAACACTGAGCAGAACAATAATGAAATAAACACACACTTTAAAGGTACAAATAAAATGATAAGGAAAATGTATACCCTTAAATAGTTATGTTACGAAAGAAAGGCCCCAAGTTTGTAAATCAACATCCAAATTAAGAAGTTAGAAAAAAAAAGCAATGAAAATCCCTAAAACACATAAAGAAGAGAATATAAATATAAGACAAATTTTCCCTAAAATAGAAAAAAAAAGCTATATATAGAGAATCAGGAAATCAAATATGCAGCTACCAGAAAGAATAATTCAACAGACAAACCCTTTGAAATTATAGTCAAGCAAACAGAGAGAGAAGGCATAAATAAGAATATAATGAAGGTGAAATGGCATAAATGAAATCACAGTGCAGACTAACAGGATAGTAAACAGATCACACACACAGTTTATGCCAATACAATCCCTGGAAAGCACAAATACCAAAATTCCTCCAAAAAGAAATGGAAAATAAAAGCAGATTCTATAATCTACTGGTCAATCAAAATAATTGAATCAGTGTTAAAAAAAAGCCAATTACTTATACACACCCATGCACACACATCATTAGGCACAGTCAACTTTATATGTAATTTTTACCAAATATTCAGGAAACCAAAGATCAATGTTAAACAAATTTTTTTGTAATGAGAGAAAAATAGAAGCATGCCCCAATTCATTTTAATACCAAACCAATGACAAAATCAGGAAGGACAGTAAAAGACGCTCAAATTATGGGGAATGTCACCCCTGAAACAGATCTATCAGCACATTATCAGTTTCATGGAGAAAAAAACCATGATTTCCGAAAGATGCAAATGTATCATTAATAAGATAACATCCATTTGTGATGAAAAATCACTTGACAAATTAGTAATAAAAAGGGGATTCCAGGTGCACCTGGGTGGCTCAATCAGTTAAGTATCTGACTCTTGATTTCAGCTTAGGTCATGATCTTACTGTCGTGAGTTCAATCCCCACAAGGGGCTCTGCACTCACAGTAAAGAGCCTGCTTGGGTTTCTCTCTCTCCCTCTCTCTCTGCCCCTCCCCCAGTTATTCATATGTGCACATGAGGGCTCTCTCTCTCTCTCTCTTCTTCTCCCTCAAAATAAATAAACTTAAAATAAAAGGGGGAATTTCAATACCTTGATAAAGTACATAAAATACAACTGAAATAACAATAATGATAAAATGTTCAAAGTTGCCCTTTACTACCAGGAACCAAGGTAACTTGCAAACCATTGTTGCTTTTGTCCAACATTGTACAGGAGGTTCTAGCTAGTACGGTAGCACAAGAAAAAAAATAAAGCCTGAAAACTAAGAAAAAAGACAACCAAAATCCTTATTTACAGATGGCGTGATTTTTTTTTTGCAGAAACACCAAAGAATCAATAGATATGTAGATTAATAGGTGTGTTTATAGAATTGTTGGGATTAAAATTAATATGCATTAATTAAGATACTCTTGCTGTTGTAATAGATATACCTCAGCAGCTTCACAAAATAACAATGCATTTCTCATCATGTAAAGCTAATTCGGTGGGAGCAGATGAGAAATAGTGTTCTGCTCCACCCAGTCTCTTAGGGACCCAGCTGATAGAGATGCCACCCTATTCAATATGTGGCTTCCGAAGCCTTCCTGGCATTAACATCCAACAACATACAAAAGGAGAGGGAGCTATAGAGATTTTTTTAAATGTTTATTTCAATTTTGAGAGAGATACAGAGAGAGAGAGAGAGAGAACGGGGGAGGGGCAGAGAGCGAGGGGGGGACAGAAGATCAGAAGCAGGCTCTCGCTGACAGCAGCAAACCCAATGCGAAGTTCGAACTCAAGAACCGCAAGATCATGACCTGAGCCCAAGTCAGATGCTCAACCAACTGAACCACCCAGGAGCCCCTGCAGAGGAGGTTTTCATGGCTCAGACCTCAACTAAGTATACATCACAGCTGCCCACATTCCACTGGTCAGCCAAGGTCATATGGCCACACCAAACCTGATTGAAAGGATGGCCAGGGAGAAAAAAATGTGTGTCCTTGAAGAAAGGGAAACACTTCGGGTGAAAAGCAAGGTTGTCTCTGCCACATAATAAATAAAAATTGTAGAACTGTACCCAAAGGCAGTTTAAAAATTAATTTTTCAACAAGATTATCAGTGATAATAGCAACAAAAGTATAAAGTACCTAGGAATTTCTCTAACAAAAGATGTACAAGACCTTTTTGAGAAAGGTTTTCAACTTTTTGGAAAAAACCTTAATAAACAGAGGGATATCCCATGTGCACAAATGAGACATAAAATAGTGTCATTGAGATATCACCTCTTCCCATATTAACTGATAACTTTCGTGCAATCAAATAAAAATACTAACAAAGTTGTTTAGGGTACCTGACAAACTAATTCCAAGATGTATATGGAAAAGCAAAACACTAAGAATGCCAAAACCCCCACAGGAGGATATGGTAAAGGACTTCCCTAGCCCACAGCTGAACTAATTATAAAACTATAGTAAGTAAGACAATGTGGAACTGATAAGGTGTTAGACAGGCAGACCTATGGAACAAAAGGCCAAAAATAATCTGTCCTTATCAGAAAGATTCACTCATGACGGAGTGACAGAGAGACCCTGAAAATCAGTGGAAACAGGGAAACGATGTAATAAATGGTACTTGGGTATTTGGCTCCATGAGGGATAAAAAAAATTTTTTTTGATTGAATCCCTACCCCTCACCATACATGAGAATCATCAGTGCCAATTAGATTCAAGGCTTAAATGAGGGAGGTCAGAACCATAAATTTTTGAAAAGATAATATGTAAGAATATCTTCACCATCTTGGGAGGAGGGTAAGATACATTAAATTTTTTTTTCAAGCTCTAAATCATAAAGGAAAAAGACTGATACATTTAAAGCCTTTAAAATTAAGAACTTCTATTTATCAAGACGATCGAAAGGAAGACAAGAAGACCCAAATAAGAAAAGATATTTGATACATATGTAAAGATAAAAGATTAGCATCTGGCATATGTAAAAATCTCCTACATATCAATATGAAAAAAGACAAAACAACTCAGTGTAAAAATGGGCAAAAGACATGATCAGATATTTCACAGAAGAGGAAGTATGCATGGGCCAAAAACATGTGAAAAATTTTCCACTGCATCAGTAATCAAGGAAATGCAATTTAAAACCACAATGAGATAACATTTCACACCCATCAGATCAGTAAAACTTTAAATGTGGAACAAAGCATACTCTCGTACAGTGTTGTTCAGACTTTAAACTAGTATCATTGTTCTACAAAACTATTTAGCATTACTACCTAGTAGCATATCGCTTGGGTCAAGGGCTGGGAGTGAAGATCAAAGCCCCAGTTTACCTGTGATAACAGCAGCCAGGAGTGATAACGAAACTGTGATAGAACTTACTTATACCAGTAACTCACACCAGTGCTGTGGTTTAATGTCTTCAAATTGGCAAGAGGCATAGCCTGGTGGTTAAGTGAGTGGTTTTGAAATCATATTGCCTGAGTTTAAACCTGACTCTGGCCACTTACTAGCTGTGGGCCTTTGCAAGACCCTTAGCTTCTCTGTGCCTGAGTTTTTACCATCTCTAAAAGGGGACAGTAAGACTGAACATTAATAAATGCTATTATGATTACTAATTCTTTTAAAATTTCACTGGAGATGAGGATGAAAGTGTAAGGGGTTTGGGGTGGCCCGGATTGGGACAGCACCTGCTGAGGACACCCAGAGCTTACTCATCTTCTGGGTTTGCTGCCTCCCCAAGACCACCCTCAATTTGTTGTCTCAAGTGAAGGCCAAGTGTGGTATATTTTGGTTTCCAAGCTAGAATAGAGCATGTTCCTAACAATTTTATGCAAGTCAGGAAAAATCCCCACATTTTCCATGTGCAGCTTCCAAGCATAAATGAAGAATATGAAGTCTCTGCTATTTTAAAAGCTAATTACTAGTAAAATACTTTCAGATTCACATTTCCTGTGAAATAAAATTCTGCCTTTGAAATAGAGGTCTCTGGCAGAGCTATTCAGCAACACCTTTGTTCCAAGCAGGGGTTTTCCTTTGGTACAGAACACACTGTACCCTACTCAGAAAATGATTTAGTTTTAAAGGAGAGGCAATTAAAGCATATAATTTTCAACACACATTTAAAAATATCTACCCCAAACCTACCAAAGAGATATGGATGCTGTTGGTGAGTTCTTTCATTTTTGAAAGTTTTTGTGGCCAATAAATGAAACAAAATGTATAAAGATACCCAGTTCAGTGTATGGAATTGAAAACAATAAACAAAATAATTCAACCACAAACAATCTACATTTGGATGACAGATTTTAAGACCTTCCTATCATCAAATTTCAGCTTCTTGGAAGAATATATTTATAAACATCTTCAATGATTCAATATGTTGAATTTTTTTTTCAGTATGTTGAATGTTGGTCCTCTTTCTATATGTGTCCTATTGGTTCTTCTCAAAAAGCTAGGTTAGTTAGAGATTAAGAAGGAATAAAAAGGAATAAATCATGTACAACTCTGTTTCCTAACAACTCAACACAATTCCAAGTTGTGGTGTCTCACAAGTCAGACCTGTACCTAGCACTATCCAAATAACAAAAAGTACTTCACAAAGTTGAATAGATCGGGTATGAGCTCATAATTTTGCAGCGTCATGTGTCCCTTTATCTACACAACTGCACAAAGTTTCAAATCCTTCCAAATCATTTCATGTCAAAAAACAGAAACACATTCTCTTCTCTTCTTCCCTTCTCAGTATAAAAAACGGTGGAACAAACAGTCCTCACTTGCCACCTCCATTCCCTTATGTCTGATTTTCTTTTTGTTTTAGAAAAGCATTATGCGATATTGAAGACTTAAAAAGGTATACAGAATAAAGCAACAATGTCCATGTACCTACCTCTCAGCCTAATAAATAACATATGTACAGGCAGGGGAACATATGTACATATGTACAGGCAGGGTAAACTCCTGTGAACGCTGGTAGATTGCATACCCTCTTCCTCCCAAATTTGAACTACACCAACCCCATGCACTTCATCATAATTTTATCCTGTACGTATCCTCAAACCCACATGCAACACTGGTTTTGAATTTTTTAACTTCATGTAAATGTCATACAATATGTATTCTCCCGCCTTTTGCTTTACTCACTCAGCATTATGTATGAGAATTACCCATGCACATATAGTTGATGTTCCTTAGTTTTCACTGCTGTATAGCATTCCACTGTGTGCGAATATATTATAACTTAGGTCCTGATTAGTAAATACCATAAATATTCATTTACTACTATGAATGGACATTAGTTGTTTCCAGTTTTTGAACTAAATCCTCTCCAACTTTTGATATTGCCAATGTATATGTTTTGCCAGTCTGCTATCCCATTGTGATTTAATTTGCATTTCTCCAATTACTAGTACCATTAAGCCTCTTTCCTATAAGTTCCTGGCCATTTGAGTTTTCTAAAATTATTCTACATGCTAATCTTTTTTTTTTTTTTTAAGGGGTAGTTTTTAACATCGTCAGATTTATCAAGCCTTTTCTTTACAGTTAATAAATTCTTCCTTACTCTAAGGTCATAAAGATATCTTCCTACATTTTCATCGGTAATAATTTGCCTTTCAAATTATTCCACTGAGAACTGACTTTTGTATTTAGAGTAAAGCAGGTACCCAATTTCATTTTGTTTTTCCCTTGAGAATAATGGACTGCTCCACACTATTTTGTGAGCCATGTATCTTTTACCCACTGGTCTGCAGGGTCCGCTCAGACATCAATTTTCTACACATATTGGCTTCCTAACCCAACCTTCTGGGTTCAGTTTCAGCTTCCTTTCAGTTGAGGTGAATCCCTTAGCAGCCACTAGAAGAGTCAGTGAGTGGTAATCTTCCTTAGAAATGTATGAGAATATTTGCTTTTTCTTGAATGACCTATGCATGGATACACAGCATAATTGTCCTACAGCATTTAAAGATATTTCACTGTCTCTGTATCTATGAACTCAGAGATCACACATGAGAAGTCAACTGCTGATTTGATTTGTTCCTTTATACATACTGTGTCTTGCCTCTATAGCTTTTTATTGTTTCTGCTTTATCTTAGAAGTTTTTTCAATTTTTTAATTTTTTAATATTTATTTATTTAGAGGGTGGGAGAGGGGCAGAGAGAGAGGGAGAGACAGAATCCCAAGTAGGCTCCACACTGTCAGCACAGAAGCCCAATGTGGTGCTTGATGTCACAAACCATGGGATCATGACCTGAGCTCAAATCAGGAGTTACATCTTTACCGACTGAGCCATCCAGGTGCCCCTCTCGTCTCTCATTTTATCTCCAACATTGGGAACTCCGGGTTACACTGTATTATTATATATCTCTAAAGTATTTCCTGTGTTCTCCTATCTTCTTGTCCAAGTTTCTCTGTTCCTTCTGCCTAGAAGACTCTCTTCCTTTTTAAGCTCATTGAAATCTTCCCCATTATTAAAAACCCACATTCAAGTCAAACCCTTCACAAAGTCTTTCAAATCCTTAAATTGGAATTAATCTTCCCTTCCCCTGTGCTCCTATAATATTTTGTCTATTTTAATACTATCACCATCTGCCTTATATTGCTACACCTGTATGTCTCCATTAGCATGTGAGTCTTTTTATTAGCCAACACATACCATAGTGCCTTCTGTATCAAAGACATGCAACAAACATGTATTGACTTAATGAAGATGAAAAGGAACCAGAAAGAGCCTCTTACTCTTCTCAACTTTTACCACTCGACTTTATATTTATCTTTAAAATAATAGCTGGGTTTTGTCACTGAAGCCAAGCAGCAAGCTGGAAAGGAACAAATTATGAAGTTCGTCTTTGCAGTTTGGAAGAAGAAACGCATAGACGACACCTTCCCTGACAAAGGAAAGAGGAATTAGGGGTCACAGGGGGGATGGAGGGGGAGGTCATGGAACAAAGGAACGTCTCATACTGTAATCTCCACAAGACGGTCCAGTTGCTGACCTCTTTTGTTCAGTAGGGCAATAAAATATGTCATGGGAGGTCAGCAGATGTTATGATGGTGGAAAAGGCAGGAATGATACAATTATAAGTAACCAAGGTGCCCAATGGGTCCATTTCAATTTTTCTCCTGCCTCTTCTTTCACCAAATGATAGAAAATTGCCATGAGTTTTAAAGCCAGTTATGTATTTGTTGCACAATAATGAAACAACCATGTAAACACCTTTCTTAGTTATTTCCAAATAGCCAGACATTCTTATCACGAAGGTGCTGCTCATTTACATGGTCATCCCAGAGCTGAAAACACTACGGAAAACTCTTGTGTTGGTCACGAGAACATACTTCTGTAATGAAAGGCACAAAAGTTTGTGTTTTACATTTCCTCTTCCCACCAAATTCAAAAGCAAAATTGCTCTTGCTTTTCAGCCATTTATTTAACAATATTGAGTTCTTGTTACCCTATAAGCACGGTGCTAAGAGCTGGAGACAAAATGCTGAGAAAAGGCAGGCGTGGCCCCTGACTGCATAGAGTTTACTTGCCGTGGGAGAGAGGCAGGTACCAAAAAAAAAAAAAAAAAAAAAAAAAAAAAAAAAAAATCCTGGACACACATAAATATAATGGTTATGAAAGAAGGTCTTATGGAAAGAAAGTATAGGAGACTCTGCAACAAAGGAATTTGAGTTAGTCTGGAGAACTAGAAATCCTTCCGAGAAAAGACACCACCTCTGACATTTGAAGGTTGATTCCAAGTTAAACCCGCAGACTGCAGGGAGGGTGAGGAGAGGGATGTTCGAGAAAGTAGCGTACACAAAGGCTCCGCTCCTTGAGAAAAGCTATTTATGAACACTGAGGAAACAAAACAGCTTTAAAAGCCAATGATTGTGACCACAGAACCCTCTCCTTTCTCTGTCTGCAAGATCTTCAGCGGCCAAGTTCGGGATCCTTCATACTATTCTATTTAATAAAAGTCAATTACTTAAGCAGTTTGGAGAGCTTAAAACTGCAGCCTGTTTGAAGAAGTTGGGTGATAAACCTAAGTCCTAATATGAGGGAAGGAGGGAGGGAGGGAGGGAGGGAGGGAGGGAAAAAAAAGAGATGTCAACACCTGAGTGTGTCCTGAATTTTTTAAATTCTGTTTCTGTTTCTGAAACTCCTCCCCGCTTCCTCCACTTCCTCCCTGAGCTCAGATGCACAGTCACAGGGTCAAATCTTCCTTTCCTTTATTCTGTACTTTTTCTTTCAAATGAAAGGCAGCCATGCACAAGCCAACTCAGGAAGGATTTCATGACTCGTTTCTCTGGGCAGTCTGTCACCGGACCTACCAGCGAGGCTAACGTAGTATTCTGGTACATTCTGCTGGAGATCCCGTGATGGAAGAGAGCAGATAAAAAAAAAATCAGATAAAAAGTAGCAGGTCCATTCTGCACATTTCTTGACGTTTCCAGTTTGTTCACTGATGCAGAATGACTTTTTGAAACTGTTATTTCGTCCAATGTTTTACCTACTGGCCAGCGTGTTTTGATTCGTGCCCTAGCACCCGCAATAACATTAATCTCTTCCCACAGCCCTGCAACAAATATTGAGTCTGCTGTGCAGGATTGGCACAGCACTAATTCACCTCTCACTTAATTGGTTTGCTTTCTTACCTTCACTGCAGCCAACATCTCGGACTAACCGTATCTATGTTTTTAGCCTAATGCAAAATGGGTCAGACCTCTACTTCTTGAGCTGGATTTAATAAATAAAAACTAATAGCGGAGATGGATGACCCATTAGACAACAAACGACCAAAACCTAAGATGGATTGCGCAATCTGCAGCTCTATGAATGTATTAAATTTCCAGACGTAAAATAAATAATTCATGCAAATAACCAAGAGAAGATACCCAAGAATAAAGTTGTGTGGTTATCCTCAACAGCAGATGAACTAAATGACAAATTTCATTAACTCTTGACTCAGGATGTCCTATAAATACATTTTAACGAACCACTGTCTAATAAGAAACTGGTTGTAGAGATCAAGGAAATTCTGTTATCTGCCTTATCTAGAAGTTTTCTGGTATCTAGACCCCTCAGAAAGGAATCACTGTGACTACGGCTGTTTTACACTGGAGTCGAACTACTACCTTGTGATTTCAGGAATTAAAAGTCCCTCACATAACTAGAGAAGGAAAAAAAAAAAACAAGCAAAAAGGATATGTGTTAAGAATTCTTGGGGCGCCTGGGTGGCTCAGTTGGTGAGTGTCTGACTTCGGCTCAGGTCATGATCTCATGATTCGTGGGTTCGAGCTCCGTGTCAGGCTCTGTGCTGACAGCTCAGAGCCTGGAGCCTGCTTCGGATTCTGTGTCTCCTTCTCTTTCTGCCCCTCCCACGCTCACGCTTTGTCTCACTCTGTTTCTCAAAAATAAATAAATGTAAAAAAAAAAAAAAAATTAAAAAAAAAAAAAGAATTCTTCTCCTTCGAACCAGGAGAGTAGGACCCAGTGAATAAAATAGGGAGTAAATGATGAACTTGGTTTATATCCTCCCATGCTTAAAATCATCAGCATAATCACCCCCTCAGCTTTCCTTATTTGCCAGATAGGGATAAGAAGTCCATTCCATAGGGTGGTTTCATGGTTTATTTGGATTTGAGGAAGTCAGGATAATCCTGAGATCCTCCCAGGGAGATATATAAATAAAGGATGATGTGATGTTTTCTAGGGCCGTTAGTGAAGAACTGTGCCCATTGGCCCTGGCCACGGGAATATTCCAGCCTGAAATTAAAGAGTGGTTAGGCCGCCTAAAACAATAAGAGCAGGATCTGTGACAGGCAGTGTGGATCTCTGGGACCCAGGGATGAACAGATGAGTCCTGGGAGGTCATCAGCAGTTCAGAGAGTGCTTGAGTGGTGGTACTCAATGCACAACATTGGACTCTGTTTGGGTTGGTGAAGTCCTCCCTGAGTGTCTACAAGGCAGAAGATTAGGTTTTTTGGAATATTCTAAAATGAAGAGAGTCTCTACTTTCCAAGTAGAAGATTGTTTATAATGGACTTGTAAGCAACTAATCCTATCTTTTTTTTCACCTTTAGAAGAATCTTACTGTGACTATCATTCCCATTTTATAGATTAGAAAACAAAAGCACAGAGAGGAGAGTTTAGTGATTTGTCCCAATGCAGCAAAGACGGTGAGGGACAATGAAATTCAACCTCTAGCCTTTACCTCAGTCTCTATTCTATTCCTTTATGGAGAAGCAGAGACTACATCTGGGGTTCTTAAGTTGTTAAACTTTGTTCTTCTCATAGGATTAAAGTTAACTAATCTTTACCAGAGATGATGGCTTGAATTTTAGGAATTCCTGGGTTCTTGTTTAAAAGCACCACAATACCGATGTCTCTGGGTTATAAATTCTTCCCAGTAACCAAATTTACTCTATTTACTTCGGACATAGCAGATTGCTCGGTCTCTACAGGCATTGTATTCAGCTATAATAACCAAGAAGTCCCTCACTGCATACAGCACTAAACTGGTCTTTGAAATTTTCTGGGACAATTAGAAAAGAGTGAGAATTTACATGAAAGCACAGGGGCGCCTGGGTGGTTCATTCAGTTGAGCGTCCGACGTCGGCTCAGGTCATGATCTCACGGTCTGTGGGTTCAAGCCCCACATCGGGCTCTGTGCTGATGCTCAGAGCCTGGAGTCTGCTTCGGATTCTGTGTCTCCCCTCTCTCTCTCTGCCCCTCCCCTGTTCATGCTCTGTCTCTCTCTGTCTCAAAATAAATAAAAACATTAAGAAAACAAAAAAAAAGCACAGGGTTTGCACTGTCTGAGTCAAGGGGGTGTTGGGGGAGTGAATAGGTGTCTCTGAAGACTCTTTCGGCAGGTTTTGTAGCCACAACAACCCAGGGGGCTGCTCTCTAGGCCTACAGACAGTCACCTGTTGTCAGCTCCAGCCCTGCCCGCCCCCATCAATCTGGCACCTCAAAGCCACCTGACTTTTCTTAGGGCTTAAAAAAATATTTTTGCCCACAATGTTGGTGTTCACAGGCTGCTGACTTCTCCAGAATCCATTGTGGGGTATACGGAAGCAGAAAGAAACCCAAGGAACTCACAACTGGGTCATTCCTTGGGTCTCAGGCCCCTGGCAGGTTGGCCTTCTCTCTACCTTTCAGTCTTCTTAGTTTGATATGTCCTACTAGAGTTTTACTGTACTTGGTGGGAGAAATAGAAAAGCATTCTACTCCATCTTTCCAGAGGTATAGTCCCCTTAACTTGCCCCTGTGTGTGTGTGTGTGGTGTTGTGTGTGTGGTGTGTGTGTTGTGTGTGTGTGTGGTGTGTGTGTGTTGTGGTGTGTGTGTGTGTGTGTGGTGTGTGTGTGTATTAAATGTAAAATGTATATTACACTTGCCAGGTTAATCACTTCTACATGACACTTCAGGGGTACTGATGATACTCACAATGTTGTATGATCACGCCAGTATCCGTCTCCAAACTGTTTTCTGCCTCAGACAGAACCTCAATGACTCCCCAGCCCCTCCTTCCTCGGCCCCCTACCTGTGGAACCTCTGGTCTACTTTCTAGTCTATGAATTTTCCAATTCTAGGTACTTTTCTGTGTAGTGGCATCACAACATTTCTTTTGTGTCTGGCTTCCTTTACTGAGCATGATCTTCTCAAGGCTTGTCCCTGTTGTAGCATATGTCAGGATTTCCTTCCTTTTCAGGTTGTGGAATATTCCAGTGTATGGCTAGGTCACATCTGCTGTATGTTGAAGGGACACTTCCGTTGTTTCCAACTTGCCTTTTTCACAAGGGAGTGCTGAGGCTCGGACGAGGAGAGGGGGCAGTGGAAGTGCGGGAAAACCTCACTTAGTCCTCTCAGTTCTATCAGAGGCACCAGAACACAGACAGACCCGACTCTGGGAGGCAGGTGCCGGCATCCGGGGAACTGCGAACGACCTTCAGCCAGCTTTCCTCTGGGAAGCCTGTGAATTACGTAGTTGGCAAGCGGTGCCCACTCATTTTAACAACCTTCCACTATGGATTTACTCACGACGCAATCTGACGCTTTTTAAACACCAGAAAGGAAAAAAAGAATGGAATATTGTTAGTCTGTGCACATCTCTGTTGCTCCAGGTCTCATCTGTCCCTGTCAGAGCTCAGCCCTGCTCAGACTGCCCAGTACTGTCACCGAGCCTAGAAAAGCTGGCCAGCTCAACCTGCAGGGAAAACACACACAGGAAAACCCTGTGTACATGTGAACACTAGTGTTTAGGGAAAACAAGAGGCTTCTGCAGAGATTTACATTTCTCTAGAAGGCAGTTAAGGTACTAAGTAGTATAATTAAGGGTACCAAACAAAAAAGGGGTAAAGATTGCAGAACTTGAGAAATGGAGAACAGTGTGACGGTGGGTAGGAACCCTGACGAACCCTGACGCTACAAGGGTAGGCATACATCTCTATCCCAAATGCACTCTGCATCCCAAGAGCGCTGCATTGATTTTGGCGTATCTTCCTGGGGTGACCACGAGACTCCTACTCAAAAGTGAACACTCCACAAATACTATCTGACCTTTTGTGCTTATCTCTAGTAGAGCAAATAATCCCAGTTACTCCCCGCCAAAGGTTTAAAATTTTGCAGTCTCACTGCCATCAAAGTTAAAGTTTATGACTTTTATTTCAGATATTAAATATTCTAGGGTAGAAAGAAGACTGTTTGCTTTCTTTTGTCTTCCCAAACAACATATCATGTGGTGATGGACTCTGTGATTTTAGGTATTGGCTCTGGTTTCCTTGTGCCAATTCTGTTCATGGCAACAAGGTAGACACAGTATTCCGGGAGATGTGAAGATGAGGAGAAGTCAAATCCTCATTTATGCTGAAACTGAATACAGAACTGATGGGCCTCTGGTCCCATTACAAACATACATACGTTGGATAAAATACATAAAATATAATTATGTCAATGCCCAAACTAGAAATGGAATAGGAAACCACTGGATACAGAAACAGAGAAGAAATTCAAACCTAACATGGAAAGGAGGAATTGAGGCTTAGCCTGTCCACCAGGCAGCCTGATACAAGTTCTCCTGGAGAATGGAGGGCAGAATGAGCTTTTGTTGTTTGTTTGTTTGAAATTTTTTTAATGTTTATTTATTTTTGAAAGAGAGAGAGACAGAGCATGAGCAAGGGAGGGGCAGAGAAGGAGACACAGAATCTGAAGCAGGTTCCAGGCTCTGAGCTGTCAGCACAGAGCCCGGTGTGGGGCTTGAACCCATGAGCTGTGTGATCATGACCTGAGCTGAAGTCGAATGCTTAACTGACTGAGCCACCCAGGTGCCCCAGCAGGTTGGGGTTTTAAAGTTTATTTACTTATTTTGAGAGGGAGAGACCAAGTGTGTGAGTGGGGGAGAGACAGAGAGAAAAGGATGGAGAGAATCCTATGCAGGTTCCCTGCCGTCAGGGTGCACAGCCTGACACAAGGCTCGATCCTGAACTGTGTGAGCCAAAATCAAGAGTTGGACGATTAACCGACTGAGCCACCCAGGCGCCCCCAGGTTGGGCTTTTAGCATCCATCTGGTTTCCATAGTTTCCACCTCAGCGAAGAACCCAAAGGCATCTGCCAAATTCATGAGGTAGGTACCAGAAGTTGACCAAAAATATACTAAGTCTAGATCCTCCTCCTCAAGAAGAATTAGACAGCAAACTTAAGACTCAATTGAAAAGGCCTGGGGAAAAGGCCAGAAAATTCAAAATCCTTATGAAACAGTGATACATTTGACCCTTGTTGAAGTCATTTTTTTAAAAAATAAGTACTAATTGAGAGTGCAGTAAGCCTCAAGTTGTTAATTGTGTTTTTTTTTATTTTTAAAAAATGCTTATTTATTTTTGAGGGAGAGAATGAGAGACCATGCATGGAAAAGGGGCAGAGAGAAACGGAGACAAAGAATCCAGAGCAGGCTCCAGACTCTCAGCTGTCAGCACAGAGCCTGACGTGGGGCTCAAACTCACAAACGGTGAGATCATGACCTGAGCTGAGATCAAGAGTCAGATGCTTAACCAACTGAGCCACCCAGGCACCCTTGTTAATTCTGTTTCTTATGCACATGAATGAATCACCATCATATCCATATTATCTGTCCTAATTAATAATCTCAGTTATAATTCTCTAAACATGATCATCAAAACTGCAGAGATTTCTTATCAACAAGCCATAGAAATGAATTCCCCCAAAGTACATTCACAAGAGAAGCAAGTAGGGCTCAGGCAAGATTGGCTTATTATTAATCAAATTGTTCTGCTTCATCAATAAAATGATTAAGGGCAGCTAGCACTGTTACAGAGTTTATTGATCAGGCCTTTGATTTCACTGTCAGGTGCCTGTGTGGAGAAACGTAACTTCAAACCCTACTGTAAATCTCAAGCGGTTGGGATTCTTCGGAGTCTCAGCATCACGGCCCGTCATGACAGATGGTTCAACAACGACTGGGAATGAGATTCTGCTCTGTGGGAACAACACAGTGCTGATGGAGTGCCCGGGGTTCCTTCTCTCAAACACCATTCTTCACTTACAGACACTTTGGTAGTGTACATGCACCATATAAAGCTCTTCTTAGGGAAACATCTCTGTTTAGCTTGACTTTTGTTCTCCGTTATTTTTTTTTAATGTTTATTTACTTATTTTGAGAGAGAGAGAGATGAGAGAGCAGGGAAGGGGCAGAGAGAGGAAGAGAGTGGATCCCAAGCAGGCTCCCCTCTGTCAGTGCAGAGACCGACACAGGGCTCAAACTCACAACCATGAGATCATGACCTGAGCTGAAATCAAGAATCAGATGCTTAAGGGGCGCCTGGGTGGCGCAGTCGGTTAAGCGTCCGACTTCAGCCAGGTCACGATCTCGCGGTCCGTGAGTTCGAGCCCCGCGTCGGGCTCTGGGCTGATGGCTCAGAGCCTGGAGCCTGTTTCCGGTTCTGTGTCTCCCTCTCTCTCTGCCCCTCCCCTGTTCATGCTCTGTCTCTCTCTGTCCCAAAATAAATAAACGTTGAAAAAAAAAGAATCAGATGCTTAACCAACTGCGCCACCCAGACACCCCCAATTTATCTTAACTGTAATGACAGTGCATATTATTGACTGTAAACAAGGACTTGCGACATGTAATTTATATACAGTACTCATTCATTGCTTCAAATGAGGAAACAGACTATGCAACCTTCCCAAGGTCATTTTGGGAAGGTGAGAAAAGCATTTGGGTCCAGGTATGTTGGACCCTGATAATGTATATTATCATGGATGTGCTTTTATCCAGTGTAATTACTGCCTCTAACAGTAAAAGTCAATATTGACAATAGAGATGCCCATTGGCAATATTTAGTTTAATTGTAAGAAGATGTGGTATACATTTATGATATAAATATTCGGTAATGAGCTATCATTCCGATAGGAAAAAAGTATTTCTTGATTGGATACATCTATTTATCTGGTATATAGCAGACACTTCACATACTACATACTGCTTAATCCACATAATATCACTGAGATGATTCTATTCTTTTTTTTTTTAATTTCTTTTTAATGTTATTTATTTTTGAGGACAGAGAGAGACAGAGCATGAACGGGGGGGAGGGGCAGAGAGAGAGGGAGACACAGAATCGGAAGCAGGCTCCAGGCTCTGAGCCGTCAGCCCAGAGCCCGACGCGGGCTCGAACTCATGGACCGCGAGATCATGACCTGGGGTGAAGTCGGCCGCTTAACCGGACTGAGCCACCCAGGCGCCCCGAGAAGCTTCTATTCTTATTCTCATTTTACAGTTGAAGTCATTCAGGCTTAGGATGGCTGGGTAACTTTAGCAAATTCACAGAGAAAGTAAGTAGTTGAATTCTAGTCCAGGTGCTTGATGCTACACCACACCGCCAGTGTGACTTTATAAATGCATCATAAGGGTGCTTTCATACTAAGTATTTGTGTACAAAACTATTTATAATATATTCTTCATCAACATGTATATTCTCTATTTTGTATTAAGGACAAGAATCAAAATAATCAAAACTCCCCCCCCCCCCGCAAAAAATAAATCTTGAAAGTATCTATCACTGAAATATGACAGTTAAAAGCTGAAAGGACGTTAGGGCTTATGGAGTACAACCCACTTCATCTTTTTAAAAAATTTTTTTATGTTATTTTTGAGAGACAGAAACAGAGCACAAGCAGAATAGTGGCAGAGAGAGAGGGAGACACAGAACCCAAAGCAGGTTCCAGGCTCTGAGCTGTCAGCACAGAGCCCAAAATGGGGCTGGAACTCACAAACTGTGAGATGATGACCTGAGCCCAAGTCGGACGCTTAACCAACTGAGCCACCCAGGTGCCCCACAACCCACTTAATCTTAATGATAAGGAAACTGACACCCCAGAGAAGTCCCAATTTATATGGCCACTGACTAGTGGTGAGATCGTGAACAGTTTTCAAATGACAGCTAAAATGTGATTTGGTGAAAAGCCATACCAATTGTGAAGATAAAATAAACAAAACAAATAGCACTATGTGTAGCATAATGTTAGCTAGGTTATTATTATCATTGTTAACAACATGACTATATTAAAATTAGGGGACTGAATCTAATGGCCCCACCACATTGGTCAACCTTATATCCATACACACGTGGTCTTTGTGTCACTGCACAACAACAGCATTCTTCACTCGCTACATGATTTATCTAGTCACAATCACATGTATTCACCTACTGTATAAGTTCTTGTCTGGTTTCGAATGAACATATAATTGAAATGTTTCATGGGCTTCGCAATACATGACTACTCAGAAAGTGAATAAAAAAGCCTAGGGTAGGGTGACAATACTATCCAGTTTGCCTGGGGCGGCCCAATTTGTGCTTGGTGACGTAGCTTTATTATCAATACCATCCATTTTACTCTCGGAAGTGTCCCAATTTGGATGGTATGAACGTATGGTCTAAGCAGTTCATTTTCAAATTGATTAAAAATTTAAATATAAAGCTATTTTAGAGATGATGGCAAATTTACACATGCGATATAGGCTACAATCTAAAAGCTTCATGCCCTGCAGATAGGACAGCAGGCGCTCCCTGTGTTCACAGGAGAAAACTCCAATTGTGTCCGGGTAAGCCATGTGCTGTCTTACAGAGGAACTAGAAGATTTCAGATGAACTTTTAGTCTTTCCAGAACACAACGACACTACTTACATAACAACAGACATGCTAAGTTGAAGCAAAACACCTCCTTCTACGTGAATAGCTGCAGGAAACATTCAAACCCTCCTGGACTGTCCACTCTTGGAGGCCCGTCTGCCTGGGTCTGTGAGATAAGCTGCATCCCAGGCCTCACATGCACGACTTGGCTTTTGCCTGGAGCTCTGTGGTGCATTCTGTTATTAATGCAAATAGTAACACACATGAGGGACAATATTTCCATCATTACAGAAAGGACGCAGGTATCCTCCAGAGAATATAGCAGGACCCTCTAACTAACCATCAGGCGGCAGCTCCTAAAGTCACTGTCATGAACATAGTTAGGTTCTGAACAACGCTTGGGCTATTACATATAATTCATGCTGACACACTGACAGCAGAATGCTGTTCATTCCAGCATAAGCCTACCAGAGGTTTAGCGGAACACATCCTAATGGAATAAGCTTGTCTTTGTCAGGAATATTCCGGTTGTAATAAAAATCCACTGATGTTAGCTTAAAGAAAAATTTAGTATAAGGTTGGAGTGGGAGAGGCATCAGACACATCAATGGTGGAAAATGTGATCAGATTCTCCTCATGAGGCAGAAAGCTCTCAGTAACTAAGTGAGCTATGACCTCTGGAATAAGTGGGTCACCACTGCTTTTCCTCTACCTTTCTACATAAATCTGCTCATTCTATGGCTTTCCTCTGTATATTAGCATCTCTGCTGATTTCTTTGTATACGGAGCCCCCCAAAAGGCATCCTCATTGTAGCTTTCTGTCATTTCCTTGTTCAAACACCCAGCCTTTAGATTACAATTCTAAATTCCCAGGAGGAAGCAAATCTGACTGGCCTATGAGCTGGGCATGATGTACCAGTGAGCTACGACCAAAGAGAACTTAAATAAATAAATACAAATATGGGTCCTCAGGAGCCTGATTTGAGCAAACATTCCCAAAGGAACCTACAAATGGGTATAAATGGTTGTGTGCATTTTAACTGTACTTCTCTAGTCCCAAGGAAGCCTATTTTTTATTTTTTCCAAAATGCATTGGGAAATAAGTTGGCCATAAACAGGCACAGAAAAACATCAGGTTCTGAGTATGAAAGTAATGCCATTTTAGCACACTCAACTACGCTCTGAAACGTCCGTACAGAAGATCAGATCATGTAATTCGTGAGAGTCCATACAAGGAGCGCCATCCAGGGCACCCATCGTGGACTCACAGTGAGGAAGCCAGTGGTGTTCATTTATCCTTACTCTGTCGTCATCTGGCTATTCTTGCCTGAGCCCCCATGAAACTCCTGGCCTCCCACCATCTCCAAGTTTTCCTATCTGTTTACCTCAGACCTTAGGCTGGAAGGGAAGATAGGGTCTTTTGACAAAGGGTTTTAAGACATAATAGATATATTGTTAGGCAGCTTTTCTAGTCTTGCCATTCAGAATCCTCGATTTCCAACCAACATGAAAAGCTCCTGAAATTTTAAGGGGACACAGACAAAAGTATACCAAAGGCTTGAGTTTTTATAATTACCTAATTTTTAAACTTGAAGACTCATATCATTAAAGCTCATTTGTCTTTGTGACTTGTTTTATAATTGTGTTTTTACCTGATTATAATTGTCTTATTGGTGATTTTTACTGAAGTTAGAGCATGATGTGATTGATTCCTTTTAAGAATGAATGTATATACAGGGAGATAGCAAATGGGTGCTTTTCTGTATTTTCCACGATTTTGTCAAATCCAGAGTTTGTTTGTGTTTTAATGTAAGATTTGGCTTGAAAATTAACAAATAATTACCTAAAGGATGTGACTTATTTGTCGTTCTTGTGAATTAAGCCAAAGTTACTCTTTTTGAAGACATATTCTGTTATAATTTTAGTTGGGTTCCTCATTTTAAAACATCACTGATTTTATGTACTATGAAAGTAGAAATAACACCTTTTAACAGAGAGGGCAATACAATAATTCAGTAATTTGGGACTTGATCATAATTTTAATATCATTTCATGTTTAATCCAGTCACCATATATTGAATACATACTATTGACTAGCCAAAGCATTACAGAGATTAAGAGATGGGGGGGGGGATGTACCTTCTCCATCCTTCTCCCCCACTGGCCCAAAAATCCATGAGTCCACATAACAGATGGAGGTAAATAAACAAAATACAAGAGAACAATGCAGTAAATATAAGAAGTATGAAGTATTTGGGAAGTATTGAAGAGAGAGAGAGAGATAATTCTAATTTGAGGGACACACGAGGAAAGGAATTTTAACTAGGTTCTGGACTTGAGGTATGTAATCTGGTTATTCAATATCCTCAGTAGTAATTTTTCAAGCTCATCACTTACTCTAAGCATGATTTTTACCTCAGAAAATACAAAATTAGTATGGCACATTGATATTCAACACAGAGGTGTGTCAGAATCATCTAGAATATTTTGTCAAATATGCAATTCTCAAAAAACATAAGCCCACTCCTGGGTCCCCCATATTCTTAACTAGTGGGACACACACACACACACACACACACACACACACACACACACACAAGTGAGACAAAGTGTGAATGCCATGGTGAAAGCTTTAACATGAACTTCAATGTGAAATAGTTTCTATAAATACTTTTTTTTGGACAGATAACTGTTCAAGTTCTTGGAAAGATCTGATTTAACTCTTAAAATTATAAAATGTGTCATTATAGTTAATTTTATTTAAGGTTATCTTAGATGTATTTATGAAATGTACTTTAGTCCTTTCTGGAAACTTGTAGAGTAAAAATACATAAATAAATAAAAATAGTTGATGATAGATATCTGGATGGATAGCTGTGACCTGAATGAATTAGTGCTCTTTATTTCTGCTTTTGGAGAGCCAGGATTTGAGGAATACTGAAAACAGGCCCAATCCTATGCACAGGTAATTCACCCAGCCATAGTTAAACATCTTACTGAGTCTCAGCCCTTCCCTGACTCCGTTAGTCACAGATCCAGGTAGAACAGCTCCAGCTTCAGACAATGTACAGCCCTAATACAGGCAGCATTGAGCCCCTCGAGCTTTGCATTTTCCGTGTAAAACCTCAGTAACATATGCTGTTGATTGATCTCCTTTCTCAATAATTCTACTTGGATTGCTTTCTTTGAGTGCCATGATCATAACCTTAGCACACCGCAAGCTGCCTATTTTCGCTCCTTTGACTTTGTCAGTATCTGGTGCAAAACGGACATGTTCGGTTTTAGTCTTGGAGCTGACTGCTGTTCGTATAACTTATGTTGACAGATTATATTTTTTTAGATAATTTACATATGTTGTGGCATCTTTCCACTGGAAACAACAGTAGTTTGCATGGGAAATAACCAAAGTCTTCATTTAAAAAAAAAAAAAAATCCCAGAGACCAGTCCCCCACAGAATGAAGTCAAGGCAACTTGCATGATGGATAGTTTAACCCTGTTCAACTACCTGGCATGCCAAGGAAAATAAAAAGGCTAAGTATCCCTGAAATGTCTCCCTCAGCTTCTCTCATTCAGATGTAAACTGGAATCAATTTGGCATCAGTGCCATTTGCACAGAGGTAGTGCTTTGATTAAGTAAACAAGATTTCTCCTTCTCCGCTAGTGCAGCCATTTCCATGTGGTTAATTACTCATTAAGTGCTAATATTTTGTGAAGCTGTGTGAGAAGCATTAACTAGACAATAATAAAAGAGGAGGTACTGTTCTGTTAAGAGCCAGAAGCTGAGTTTTGAGGAGATCACCCTGGAAAGAAGGATGGATAACTCTCCTTGACAAAATAGCTGGCTGGCTGCTGAGAAGAACAATCAGATAGGCCTTCAGCTGTGACTTCTCTGTCTTCCCCAGGGCTCCCCAAATCACTGTTGAATGTAATAGTGTGAGAAGCAGAAGAAATGGATGGAAACAGACGATGGGATACAGTTCCAAGGCTGGAAAATTCTCGTAATCACTAGAAAAAAGATACTATTTGAATCACTCTAAGAATCCAGTAACTGAGAAGGTTGTTACTAGTCATGTTACACCGTGCGAGGAGATTAAATCTATTTAAAAAAAAAATTACTATATGGCACAAAATTAATGGGTCCCCACGACCTGCTCATGGTCACTTCGACACACCTTGTGCCATTTAACTACTTTTCTTCTATTTTATTTTCCTTGTTTTCTCTTCCTGACCGGTAAGCCCAGCTGAATGCCCCCAGAGTTTATAGAAGATAGTACAATTTAACTGCCTAGCTCCCACTTACATTTAACTGGAAAAAAAAAAAGCTTTCACATCAAAAACTAAAACCATAGGTATAAAATTTCAGGCGGCAGTCAGTTAATAGAAAAGCTGACTTTCCAAATCATTCCTGCACTTCTAAAGCCCAAAGATGGCCACCTACATTGCCTACTGCAGACCTATTTCTGAGCTAGAAGTTCTTTGGGGGATATAAAGCCAGTTTTAGAGAAATATTTATATCTCTTTCTCCTTGATATTGAGAAACTCCCCATTCTCTTCCTTGTTTTCATCTCCTCGATGTTACAGGATCTTTAGAAGCAAAGTTATAGTCCATTCAATCGTTCATTTATTTACAGACATTTTATGAGTTCCCACAATGTTTTACACAATGTGCCAGGTGCTGCTAAAACCCAAATGAACAGAACACTGTTCCTATCTTCAGTGAGTAGAGAAGACAGCATGGCAATGTGCCACTGATGTAAGACAGAAGTCGGCTCAGGGTTTACAGCAGGGGTCACAAGAAATAAGCAGTAAATTCTATCTCCAGTGTACACAACTACTACGAGCTAAAAAGAAGACATACTCCCACTGTGTAAAAAAGAAGAGTATAAACCCCGCAAGACACTAGCACTTGCCTTACTTCAAATGGGAAAAGTAATTTGGAAAATTATGTTCTCAATCAAGTGTTAGGTTAACCACAAAAGTATGCTAAGGATTGCGAAACTTACAACCTTAAACATAAACCAGAAAAAAAAAAATTAGAGAATAGGCCATACATACGTGGAGATGTACCTAATAATGGTGCACCTACACTTCTGTAAGCCACTTTTTCAAAGTGAAATCTAGTCTTTAACATTATGCTTGGTTATCTATCTATCTATCTATCTATCTATCTATCTATCTATCTACATACCTATCTAATCCATCCATACATCCATCCATCTATATCTATCTATCTGACAGGAGAAAATCACCTTTTATTCCTAGCATAGTGCCTTGCACATAGTTAGTCGTCTAGAATTATCCCTTGAATGCTAATGTTAGAAACTAAATAGCATAATGTGAGTTGTAAGGAATTTACATTTTTGTAACAAGTATCTTTTTTTTTTTTTTTTTTTTTTTTTGAGAGAGAGGAGAGAGAGAGAATGCGGATGCACAAGGGGAGGGGGTAAGGGAATATTAAGCAGGTTTCACACCCAAGCATGGAGCCAGACTCAGGGTGCAATATCACGACTGTGAGATCATGACCATGAGATCATGACCTGAGCTGAATCAAGAGTTCAATGCTTAACTGACTGAGCCACACAGGTGCCCCAACACAGGTATCTTTTTAATTCTCTTTTGACTTTTGAAGTATTGATATTCAAATATTTGATCTTCTAAGTTTTTGGCAAGAATTGTAATTTGGTTTACCTAAATTCCTTTCAGTCATTCAAGAGATATGTGTTAAGCATTTGCTTTGTATAAGGCACTAACCTAGGTACTGAGGATTAAAAGGAACAAGAGAGACCAAGACCTTACATTCTAGTGGGGTATACAGACAATGAAGAAATAATCTAAATGGTAATTTCAGAGAGTGATGAGGATGTATAAAAAGCAGTAATATAACACCGTGTCCTGAAATAGGGATTACTCCAGATTGTGTGGTCCAGGAAGGTCTTCCAAAGAGATGATATCTGAAGAGAAACCTGGGAAATAGGAAGGAACCAGTGAAATAAAAGTCTGGAGAATCCCAAGCAAAGCCACTCTAAAAATCTGACCCAACCACAGAGACCACACACAGACTAGTATGTTCAGGCCAAAGATCTGAAAGTTTTCCTTGAGTTCTCTTCTTTCCCATTACCTCTTCATCCAAACCATCATCTAGTCCTGTCAATATCTAGAAAACAGATTCTCAAATCTTATCTCCATTGCTGCCCTGAACAATTCACCATCTATCACCAATGTAGTAGCAACATAGGACTATTGATCATCTGAAATGTGTCCAGTAAGGATGCTGTAGGCCTAAAACACACACCAGATTTTAAAGGTTTTGTATGAAAAAAAGGTAAAGTATCTTAATAATTTGTCCTGATTGTATAAATTGTATTGAAATAATAATATATCAGATTAAGCAAAATACACTTTAAATATTAATTTTATGTTTGACTTTTTTGCTATCCGTTGTATTTTATTTTGGAATTTAATTTTTAAAAACCCAAGGGTTTTCTTTTTTGTCATACAATGTCAATAATTAAAGTTCCATATTTATTTAGATACCTTAGTTTTTACCTAAGTCCTTGTTTTGTTCCAGAATCCCAATCCAGGATGTTACGTTACATTTAGTTTTCATGTCTCTTTAGGTTCATCTTGGCTGTGAGAGGTTTTTCAGGCTTTTCTTATTTTTAAGAAGCACTAGTCAGTTAAATTGTAGGCTGCCTCTCTTTTTTAAAAATTCCATTTATTTCAGGGCATCTGGGTGGCTCAGTGAGTTGGGCATTCACTCTTGATTTCAGATCAGGTCATGGTTTGTTAGCTTGAGCCCTGCATCTGGCTTGTGCTGGTGTGTGGAACCTGCTTGGATGCTCTCTTTCTTCTCCCTCCCCACTTGCACGTGCTCACTTTGCTCTCTCTCTCTCTCTCTCTCCCAAATAAGTAAACTTAAATAATAAATAAATGAAATAAAAAATTCAATTTATTTAACTAAAACAAAAACAGTTCACCCAGTTCTCCTACCTCCCAACTCACCACTCTTGCACCCACCAATCTGTTCTTTGCATCTGTGAGCTGGTTTAAGTTTTGTTTTAATTCCAATGTAGGAGAGATCCTATGGTATTTGTCTTCCTCAGACTTATTTCACTTAGCATAATCCCCTCAAGTCTATCCATGTTGTCACAAAGGCCAGATTTTTATCCTTTTTAATGGGTGGATAATATTCCATTGCAGATATATAGCTACATTTTTTTTAATCCATTCATCCATTGATAGACACTTGTATCCATGTCTTGGCTACTATAAATAATGCTACAATGAACATGGGAATTCAGATATCTTTTGAGTTATGTGTTTTAATTTTCTGATGTGGGGTTTGAACCCTTCACTACTTAGGAAAAGCTCTGGATTTTGAGTTCCCTCCTACTTGTGGGACACTGTGCCAGTACGGGGCTTATTAGAGAGATTGTGTTCCAGCCTCTCCTCTCATTTTAGTGTGGTTTTCTTCTCATTTGCCCAATTTGAGTCATCACTCAGCCAGCCTTTAGGTTTTTTTAAGAGAGGATTTTTCTGCATGTCGTATAGACTTAGCATGTACCATGAGAGAAGGTTAAGTTCAGGAATTTCCCATATCTTCTTTTCTAGTATACACATTAAAGCTCTAAATTTCCATCAAAGAACCACTTTGTTGTATCTCACAAGTTCTGATAGATGGTATTTTCATTATCCACTAGGTTCCAAGTGTTTTTAAATTCTTTTTAACCATGAGTTACTTAGGATTATGAGTTTTAAATTTCTGAATAATGTTCTTCGTCTGTCTTATTTTAAAGTTCTAATGTAATTATGAATTCAGAGACTGATGCCTTTTTTTAAATATATCTTTTTAATGTTATTTTTGAGAGAGAGAGAGAGTGAGAGCAGGGGGAGGGACAGAGAGAATTTGAGGCAGGCTTCAGGCTCTGAGCTGTCAGCACAGAGCCCAACGCGGGGCTCAAACTCACGAACTGAGAGATCCTGACCTGCACCAAAGTCGGATGCTTAACCAACTGTGCCACCCAGGCGCCCCTGAATGATATCTATTCTTATAAATGTATTAAGATTTTCTTATGATCCAGCATATGATCGATTTTTGCAAATGTTCTGTAGGTGCTCGGAAACAAATATGTATGCTCTAATCATAGGTTACATTTTTCTTGTATATGTCTGCTAGTCAATTTTATTAATTCAAACCTTTGGTATCCCTGTAGTTTTTGTCTGCTTATCAGTAATTGAGAGAGAAAGATGCACTGTAAGAGGGGTTTATCCACTGTTTTCAACATGGGCCTCTGTGTGGCAATATTCTGAGATTCTGAGGCCTTCTATGCCTATGAATATTTGTACCTTATTCTCACACCTGAATGTCACTTTGGCTGAATATTACACTTCGGTTTCTAAATCTCTTCTCTGTTCAATATTTTAAAAACCTTACTCCACTGTTCTTCTTGCTTCTAATGCTGCTATTCAGAAGTCTGATGTTTAATCTGATGTTAATCTTCATACTGTTAAAATTTTAAACATTTTCTGTCTTGGATATCCCAAATTTCACTATAATATGTGTAGGTGTAGTTTTTCTAGATCACTTCCTTTGAAACTCCAGGTTGAAACTTCAACCTGAGGTGTTTTATCTGTTTATCCATCCATCCATTCATTCATGGGAAATTTCCATTATCATTTCTCTAAGAAGTCATTTTTTGGGAGAATTCCTATTATCTGTATGCTGCCACTTCTGTTTCCATCTCTCGATTATTTCTTTTTTCTATTCTTTGAACTTCTGTTTCTCCTTCTGTGAGATGACCTCAATCTGGTTTTCCAGTTCATTCCTGTGTTACTTAATGGTGTCCCTTCTGCCATCTTATCCTCTCTCTCTTGCTCTTTATTTCAATGATTATATATTCCATTTGCAGTATGTCCACTTGGTTCCTTTTATGTGTCTTTGTTTTCATAAGCCTCCCATTATCCCTTATCTTTTTTAGCATGTTTATTGGATTAATTTTAAATGCTCGGTCCATTTTAATGTTTGTGCTTCTGATGGCATCTATAATCTTTTTCTCCTTTGAAATAGTTTGTACTTCTCAAAATACCTTGTCATGGGCATTCATTTTCCTCTGCAAAAGCATATGAGGACAGACATAGGGTGACCCACTAGGGTTCAGGGAGGCTTTGCAGGCTGCTGGACTAAAACTAGGACCATCCCAGGTAACCAAATGGTTGATCACCTTTCCAGAACCCATTCTGAGTCACTTAATAAATGAACTCTAGAGCAGAGAACCCAAGTCCAAGCAACTCACAGCCGATCGCTCTTTAGGTCTAGAGATCATCTTCTGCTTCCCCTGAGAGGAGAGAGGGAACAGTCCTGAGGGTGCAGTTCACAAGTCCCGGGAAGGAAGAGCACAAGGTGTGGGCTGGCAAATGCTCCAAGTTGGTTAGGACCTAAGAGTTCTTGGCTCCTGACAAGCAGAGGGCTTCTGTGTGGCCCTGATTTTCCCTTTGAGCCCGTTTGGGCCAGAGCTCTGGGTCACCACATGTGTTGGGGCAGGCATGATTTTCCCAGTGAGTGAGAAGCACAAGTACATGTGTAATGGTTCTTTTCCTATTTGATTCTCCCGTGGGGTGGCTGCCTGCTCATTACTCACGCCTGAACCACCACCCTCTTCTCCCAGTCCCCTGACCAAATAGCTCCTTCAAATCCTCTCATCACTAGGCTTTCTCTTCGTTTCTTCACTTGAGGGTCTTGTACCTCTATATTGCTTCCATGACTTTGCAGGAAGGAGCAGTAATAATGTTAGGTCAGCATCTTGGAGTCACATAATTTGTAGGATGGCTCCTAATCATTTTTACACTCTTTATTAACAAATGAAAAGCTTCTTGGACACGTAGAACATGCTCTGGCAATGGCAAAGCACAATAATTATTCACTGCATTATTATAAACACTATCGAGGAAATGTTCATACGCCTATTGTAGCCTAATTTTGTAAGAATATTCTTATATTTGTACAGAAATAGCATTAGAAAAATTGCTACAACCATATTGACCAGGAAACACCAGAAAATCTGGCAAGCTTCTGATTTTTGTTACAAGTATTATTATTGTTGCTATACTATTATATTTGGCACATCAATGTGTTTTTTTTTTAATTTCCAAAATGCGTCACTAATCTGTAACTATATTTCCTTACAGCTTCTTTCTTTTTTTGAGTTTATTTTTGAGAGAGAGAGAGAGAAGAGAGAGAGAGGAGAGAGAGAGAGAAGAAGCGGGGAAGGGCAGAGAGAGCAAGACACGGAATCTGCAGCAGGCTCCAGGCTCCGAGCTGTCAGCACAGAGCCCAACACGGGGCTCAAACTCACGGATGGCAGATCATGACCTGAGCTGAAGTTGGCTCAGTTAACCGACTGACCCACCCAAGCGCCCCCTATTCCTTACAGCTTCTTTAGTGAAAAGACTTTTCTATGGTAAGGTACAAAAAGGCACTCTAGGAAAACATTTTAAATTACATTATTTACCTAAAGACTATCTTTATATATTACTGGCCCATTGAAATTTTTCTTTTCAATCAAACTCCATCATTTTTACATAAAGCACGCCAGTAACAGCTACATGAAAAATACCCATAAGCAAAAACTGTGCTGCTGTCTTCATTTTTGCTACTCCTCATTTTTTCCTTCTATTTGTGAAAGTTTGAATTCCACCTTCTTGATGCCCTCAAGTCCGTAATTACTCTTATGACATTTATTTCATGATGCCCACAGTATAAATTATTCATCATTTTGAATAATGCCTTAACTTCTTGAAACCTACCCCTGTACTTTCTACTTTTTCTTCTGTATTATTTTTTCCTGCATTATTTTTATACCTTTTGTAATCTTGCCTTGAGACTTCTAGCTTCTGATTCTTCCCCCCCGATAGTTGTCCCTAGAATGGCATTGCTATAGAGAATTAAAGAATCCGGTGATTCTGTATTTACCTTATTTTGCTCCTACATCATTCTGCTTTCTTCCTTTGCTCACGGCTCCTTGCACCTAGAGTGCTCCCTTCTGCCCAATCTTGTCTATTCTGTGGCTAGTTCCATCAAAGCCTGGCTCCAAATTCATTTCCTTCAGACAGATTTCCATAATTAAAACCCACTTCAGTTTATTCCTCTTTCTCTTGGCCTCTAAGAATTCATATATATAAACTACACATAATATCATGTCCTTGAAAGTGTATGTTTTTATAATTTTATTCAGTTATGTGGTTATATATTTTGTGATATTTTATTATTTATATTATTATTGCATCCTTGCAATCTCTAATTTTTTCTTATTAGCATGAATGTAAGCTCTTATTATGTAATGTAAGTGTGCGATCAGTTGTTTCAACATCAGTCTCTTCTGTTTATGATGTCTATAACTACGAGCTCTTTTGGATAATTATCTATTTTTGTATCCCCAGAACCTACAAATATACATAGTAAGCGCTCAATTAATGCCCTAATGTCTTTGAAATACCATTCAGGATATACATAGAATGAAAGTGCTCACAAGTGCTTGCTGATTTTTTTAAATACGTTTTGTCTCGAAACTCTCACACTTTCTATAAGAGTTGGGACATATTTGACTCCAAGATGGAGAAACATAACAGACTTTAACACAGACTTAAACCAAAGGATGCTGGCTGTGTACTTAGTTAACAAGTTCAAAGGTGGGCATTTCCAGCATTGGTATGACAGTTCAGTGTTGTCTTCCAGGGCCTGGATTCTTCCCCCACCTTCCTCACATCCAAAGCTTGCTGGGTTTCAACCTCAGCCATAAGGCATCATTGCCCAAAGACGGCAGCCACAGTCTCTTATTTCAACGTACAAGGCAGGAAGCAAGGGAGAGTGACATCAAAACAATGGGGATGTCTACTCATTCTTGTCAGAATCCCAGGAATCCCCCAGCTCTTCCTGTTCTAATGACTTCTTCCCGTTCTAATGAGAACAAAGTCATGTGCCTACTTGTGGACTAACTATGGGGCAGAGAGTAAAGGACTGCCATTAATGACAATCCTGTTCATCCCATGTTTTTCACCCAAAAGAAAGGGAAACTGCTGGGGATGCAAGCAACACCATGTTTCCTCTTTGGCCGTGTTAAGTAAACCACACTGAAGCTCTATTTTCCTCCAAACATTCAAGCTTTTAGGATTCTCCGAGCTTTTTCTTTTTATTTCCTATATCTTAATCATTAAGCCACTTCCTTCAGCAACACAATCTCAACCAGAAGGTTTTTTCATTGACTTGTTTACATCCTCATTTAATTTCTGCCTTCAGTTCTTTCTTTTCAAAACCACTAAAACACATCACATTTTAAAAAAAGAAACATTTTTTTTTTTGCTCCTTCCTTTCCACTGTTTATATATATATTTCTGTTTCTCAACTGTATTAGGAGCCTCAGAGGCCATGAAAATGTCTTCTGCTCTCTTTATAACTGCCAGCCTGAATTTCATAGGTGCAAAACAGACTTCACTTGTCCTTCCCCTTTATGGTTAATCACATATATGCAGGCTTTAATAGGAAGCAATAAGCATCGGGGTTTTACAGACAAGAAGCACTGCTATTATTGCAAACGTCCTCTTCCAACTTGTTTACATTAAATTCTTTGCATACTTGCTTCTTGCTCTAGTTAGAAAGTCCCAGAACACGGTGTATTTCCCACTTCATCCACCTTTTCCAACATCTTTCACAGAAGCCAAGGAAGGAGCTAGGTTTCCATGGTAACACAAGTGTGACAGTTGAGGCTATCTGGGCACAGGTGAGATAACTCTCAGATTTAGTGGGGAGAAATGAAGTTTTCCTTTTTTTTTTCTCTCCCAGCAATGTCCTTCTGAAGCTAAAGAGACCCTAAAGTGTCAGTACACAGTGTTTTCACTATCATACAGATTTATAGCTCTTGGAGAAAATTCAATTTCATTGTATCTCATTTCTATTTTGTCTTTCCCACAAACAAATGAATGGAGACATAAGTTTTTATTTCCAAAATCACTGTCAGAATAGATAGTTCATGCTGGCATAAAAATGAACACGATTAAGGAATCAGGAGACAGATACCCATCTCCAAACCAGATCTTCAAAATTCTCTACACATTCTGACATCCCTTCCTATGGCAGCTAATCCTTCAGCCAGTATTTCACATACGGCCTCAAATTAGGTAAGTACCACCACATATAAGGCAGAATAGAAAAGGAAATATGCCCTACTTATCATGTTTCTTTTGCCTCTTAGTGATCAAAAACCCGCCTTTAAGGCAACATTGAGAATAAATATCGAGAATGAATATCAAATGAATATGAACTCATCAAGAATGAATATCGAACGTCAACGTGAGAAATATAAATGAGGCTGCATTCTGTATACCTCTCCTTATCAAGAAAAGTCAGCAGTAATGAAAGGTCAGGGAAAACAGCCTGAAAAATGTCAAAAAGCTCTCCTATTCTTTATTATGCTAAGTGGAGTGGCTAGAGAGCCCACTCACTATTTATTGTGTGTGACAACTTCTATCAGATGCACAACAGTCCAGAGCTTCTCAACTTCTCGCGACCTGGGAAGTGAAAAAACTGCTTAAGATTACATTCTTGATCCACAATCCCAATGGAAATTTCTAAAAAAATAATACAAAGGAAGGAAGGAAGGAAGGAAGGAAGGAAGGAAGGAAGGAAGGAAGAGAGAGAGAGAGAGAGAGAGAGAGAGAAGAAGAGAAAGAAAGAAGAAAGAAAGAAAGAAAGAAAGAAAGAAGAAAGAAGAAAGAAAGAAAGAAAGAAAGAAAGAAAGAAAGAAAGAAAGAAAGAAGAACTGCCACTGGATCTTTTTTTGCTTGCAAAGTAAATGATTTTTCAGTTCCACTGTAATTAAGGTACTACACGGGTTGTAATGCTCTATACAAAGAAAGTTTGATGCTTCTTGGCTCCATTTAACCCTCAAAAAGCCTAGGAACTTATCACCATGATGCACATTTGGATCTTAAAGAGACAGTCTGTCTTTGCTCTTAAAAGAAGTGTGGCTGTTACTAAGCTAAAGTAATCTCAAATAAGCATACAAGTTTCACACAAAACATGAGACTTGTAAAAAGCTAGGTGCACACTGCATTTATAAACATCTTCTTGAAATATCCCTGCCAAAAAGCTCAGATATAATGCATCCATGTGAGCTCCTTTCATTTTAATTCACTTTTCCACACTACTAGTTTAGAATTCTCTTTAGTTTCGATGCTCTTAAAACGTTCCTCTGATTCTTAGTTCTTTTGCAGTTTGCTTTATCTGCAGATTCCATAGGCTCAGATATTACCTCTCATACTTTGACGATATTTAATCAAGAAATAAAGGCTGAGTTATATTTACTACACTTTTTGACAGGACACTTGCCCTCAATTATTTTAAGCCAAAGCTTGGTATATGTTATACTATAGCAAGATAATGCAAACTTAAGTTCTTCATTCTAATATAATGGACGGACAGGGCAATAGAACACTGTAAAATCTGAGTACACTTTTGTAGTAGTTTGATAATTGGCAGAAAAGACGGTAAAGAAACACCTGGTTTTTCGAGAAACTCAGACCAAAATCCTTTCTACATGATGACCTTGTAGGGAAGGGAAAGGGCGAAGAGGTATGCCACGACTAAACGTAAGAACTGCAGAAATTTATTATTCCCGAGAAATGTGATTTAGCAACTTATGAGCGTAGACTAGTCTGAGAAGGACATAGTTTAAATCAAGTAAATCCAATAACCCATTATTACAAAATACAATCCAGGAGTACTTGGGAATATAACTTCTCCTAAATTTAAATTTTTTTTTTTTCAACGTTTATTTATTTTTGGGACAGAGAGAGACAGAGCATGAACGGGGGAGGGGCAGAGAGAGAGGGAGACACAGAATCTGAAACAGGCTCCAGGCTCTGAGCCATCAGCCCAGAGCCTGACGCGGGGCTCGAACTCCCGGACCGCGAGATCGTGACCTGGCTGAAGTCGGACGCTTAACCGACTGCGCCACCCAGGCGCCCCTAACTTCTCCTAAATTTAACATTATGGGCGTGAGACACTGTAACATACAAGGCTACAAAGACCTAACGGTAAGTTTTAAAACTAAGTAGTTAAAAAAAAAATGTTTCAGGAGGCACGCATGGAAGATCCGTGCCAACTGCTGCAGTACGTCTCCTTAAGTACCAGAAAATTTCTCACCCTAAAGACAAAAGTCCCTGTTTTCTCTATTCATCCCACGATTCAGCCCACATCGCTCAGCACCATTTCCAAGCCCATCACTTAGGCAGAATGCCAAGCAGACGACGTTAAACGTCTGAATTCATCACTCTCGCCTGCAACACACCTTGCTCCTTGCCAGCACAGGGCACAGCGACCGGTCCCTCATCCACCGACCCCTCCCGGATCCCACCAGTGGCCCCGTCTCCATACCACCGGCTCTAGGTGGCAAGGGAATCGCGAATCCTGGTTGGCTCAGATCGAGCCTCCGTCATTCGCCAGCTCACCTACGATTGGTTGGCAGAGAGTGCTCAGGAACAAACGCCCGGCTTGGCCAGGCGAGGGGAGGTGAGTTGGTTGATCCTGCGACTAGAGTTTTCCTCATTGGCTGACGGGTGGGCATCACGTGGTATGAAGCGGCTCTCTATTGGCCGAGAATGGTACCATGGGGTACAGAAACGTGATCTGGTTGGTTGGAATGAATCCCAGCTTCCTACTAGGTGCCCCAGCTAGCTGTTGCTATGAGGTGGCCCTGGGCCTTCTTTTGCGGCTTGGAGCTCTGTTCTCCCGGTTTTCCAGGCGCCCGTAGCTGAGAGGGCGTGGGAAGAGCTCGACACGAGTCCGGCGCTGGAGAAGGGCGGGGCTGGGGGCGGTGGGCGGGACCCCGGCGACGTAACCGGGCGTGGGCCTGACTTCCGCGGACTCGCCTTTGCCGCCTCGGGCAGTGGCTTTGGGGGCCTTATGTCCTCTCCTTCAGTGTTCTGATGCTTAAAAAAAGGCTCACTCCGTTGTATTTATCTGCGCCCTCTTAAAAAAGCTTCTCTTTATGTTTATACAAGAAAACACCGAAGCCCTCAGGGGTACAGAGAGACTGGGTGGTGTCAAGCAAAATCCCTAATACCTCCTTTTGGTCCTTGCCCGTTTCTTCTTTTCACTCTCAGCCTCACGTTAAAGCCTGCAGACTGCTCTGGCCCCGCTAACATCTTGCCTCCGCCCCAATGCCGAGCGTGGGATTCTCAAGTTGACCAGGTTCCCGGCTCAGGCAGACGAACTGCGCATGCCCAGTACGCAGGCCCTGGGGTTCGACGGGGCGTGCGGGGTAAGGTGTTGTTGGGTGGCAGAGGAGGTTGTTTATCTAAGCGCGAGCCGAGGCTTCCGCACCGCGCAGTCTCCCGGGAGCGCGCGCGGCCGGTCGCCTAGGCGACGGGGAGCAGGGGCGGGGCTGCGCCGCGGAGCCCCGCCTCCTGCCGCCGGGCCCCGCCCCCGGCAGCGCTGCGGCTCCCGCTCGGGCGCGCGCTCCGGCGCCCGAGGAAGCGGCGGCGGGCGGGGAGCTGGGCGTGGAGGCGCGAGGGGCGGGGCGGGCGGGTGGCACTGCGGGCCCGCGGCTCGGGCGGCTCCGGTGGCTCCGGCGGCTCCCGCTCGCAGCTCGTGCTCAGTGCCTCCCGGCTCCCGCGGGCCGGATTGCCGCCCTGCTCGGCCCATGCCCAGGGCTACTGCTCCCTCCGCCGGCGCCCGGGGGGCCGCGGCGGCCGTGAGGTGGGGGCGGCCGCGGGAGGCGGCGGGGCCGGCCGCCGGCGCAGGGTCCGGGGGCGCAGCGCGGCGGGCGTAGGTCTATGTCGCGGGCGGCGGCGGCGGCGGCGGCCGCGGAGGGACGATGCGCGAGTACAAAGTGGTGGTGCTGGGCTCGGGCGGGGTCGGCAAATCCGCCCTGACCGTGCAGTTCGTGACCGGCACCTTCATCGAGAAATACGACCCCACCATCGAGGACTTCTACCGCAAGGAGATCGAGGTGGACTCGTCGCCGTCGGTGCTGGAGATCCTGGACACGGCGGGCACCGAGCAGTTCGCGTCCATGCGGGACCTGTACATCAAGAACGGCCAGGGCTTCATCCTCGTCTACAGCCTCGTCAACCAGCAGAGCTTCCAGGATATCAAGCCCATGCGGGACCAGATCATCCGAGTGAAGCGGTGAGAGGGCCGGGGGCGGGCAGGGGGCTTCGCGATGCGGCCGGCAGCCGACGTCCCGGGGCCAGCACTCCCCAGTGCTCTGGGTGGCTGTGGGCAGGGGGAGCTGTCTAGGGAGATGGCTCTGGGGTCTCGTGCTCTATAATAATATGTGGGGGTTTTGCCAGCATCACCACCACCATCATCTTGAATCTTAAATTTGAGTGCTTTGTTTCACAACTCAAATTTGGCATCCCGTGAACCCACAGCCCAGCTCTTTGTCTCTTGGATATCGTTAGTAGCACTTGTACAGAACCCCAAAGGAAACAAAGTTTAAAACTTGCAGGGGGAGAAAAGGGTTGGGTAGGTCTGTACTGGGAAGAGGGGAGCTGTGCAAGCATAGTGGAGACATTTTCAGATTGAGCAACAACAAAAAATCTACCTTTGCAATATTTGACAGCAAAAATTGCTCACGCATATACGGCAAAAAATGTCAAGTCCAGAGGACAGAGACCTTTCTCGTCTCTTAAGAGATCGAGTGGTGCCAAGGCGTTTTACAAAAATGAACTCTGCAATTAAGATGAAACTTTGAAGACGTTATTAAATTATTTGAAGACATCGTAACAGCTCAGTGAGATTGAGAGTTATTAGCATATAGGAGCACAAATATGCCATTCACATTAAAGAATGTGGCTTAACTTTTTTTTTTTAATCCAACTGTCTTACCCCCCTAAGAAAGGAAAAGAAAGGAAGAAAGAAAGAAAAGGAAGTGAAAAAAGCATTCCTAGAAACAAAACAGAAGTTTCTTCAAAGGTGTAACTCAAGTATTAGCTAATTTAAAGTTAATGCAAGTAAGCTTTTTCCTGATATGAACTCTTTTTTTAAGCATGCATTTTGAAAATACGGTTGGTAGCTTAAATGGTTTCGAGTATTTGTTTTCTCTTATGTTAACTGACTATATATTTTCCTAGAATTTCCAGCATCAGAAAGATAATAATATCTTAGTTCAAGGTTTTAGCAAATTTTTCTAATTACTAGTTACACATTATTATTTTGTCTGATTCTTATTAATAATTACTAATAATTTTGATTTAGTGTAATTTTTTTCCCTACCTAATTCTAGCTGTAGCTCCACATTTGAAGACACTTACTGAAAGGTAGTTGTAAGTATACTGTAGATATAATCATATTTCAAGTCAGTCTGGAAGAGCAAAGCCCAAGTCACGTGTGTTCAGTGGGTACTCAAAAATTCATTACAAGACGTGGATTTTTAATGCAACATATGAAATCACAGGGGATTTTTAATGCAACATATGTCCCCATCCCCCTGTTAACTCATTGCACATGCACTTTAATAGCTAAACTAAAATTTTGTATATTAGTTTCTTCTGTTAAATTTCAAACTTTTGAATAAAGTGAATATTTTCATGCTCCTCTTGCTATTCTAAGATCTTCAAATCTGATAGCTTTTTACTTCTCCAGTCTCATTTTCTTAGCGTTAATTGCTACAGGAAACAAATGAACAGTTTTGGTGCTAAAGTTAATAGGTGTCTGACTCTTAAGGGGCTACGTTGAAGTGACTCAAATCCTGAATTAATACTTCCCCCATACTACTAAAAACAACAACAACAATACAGAACAGGGCAGTCTGATACATTGTCACATGGCGATCTTAAGCCATAAACATATGTCAAATAGTAAAGTAAATGCCCCAACTGCTCCATATTTAAATGTATACTACTGTATACATTTAAACGTATACATATAACTCAGACATTGATAAAGTCACATACAAAGGACAAACTTCTTGACAAAAGCCTAGGAGACAGAATATGGTAAAATATCCTTAGTTTAGTCCACATAATTTTGTAGTTTCTTATGATTTAGTGGAGATTACTAATAGCAGGCTAGTCTAAATTTGGTATACTGAACAACTTATTTGTTTGCCTATGAAAAGAGGAAAATTCTACTTGCCCAGATGTCTTTTTACTCACTAGTCTCAGTTCTTGATGTAAAAAGACCAGGGATCAGCTGAAGTAGAGTTCATAAACTCTCTTCACTGGAATTCATCCATTGTATCTGTGAGGGCCCCGTGGGCCCTTCTGTGTCCTCACATTTTATACCTCATCCTAACTTTATCATCTGGCCCCCCAGCCTAGAACATATTCTAAATAACTTACATAGAAAGAATCTGTGTATATTATATATATTTCAGTACAGTGTATAATGCATATATTATGCTAAAGCAGGCATTAAATGTGCTAGTTATTTAACTCTTCCCACTTAGAATAAAATATGATTTTCAAATAAGTGAACTTTCTACTCTTTTGGGAAATCCATTTTTAAATAAACTAGTTGTTATAGGAAGTATTCAGTAAGTGTTCCCTCCCTTCTGCCCACTAGCTGCTTTACATAATTACATACAACAGTTGTTTGGGGGTTTTAATACCACCATAATGCCAGTGACAAAGGTGAAGTGCAGAGATGTTGGGTCTTTTACCCAAGACTAGTCATTGATGGAGGGATTTAAACCGAGTTCTGTTAGAATCCATATACTCTTTTCTTCTATACCGGGCTGCCTTTGAACTTGTTGTTTACTGACAAATTCAGTATCCAGCTTTTGGTCCGGGCTGGCACCGTTCAATACAAGTATAATGTGAGCCACACATGTAATTTAAAAATTTCTAGTAGCTTATTTTTTTTAAAGTACAGCAGATAAAATCTTAATGCGTTTTATTTAACACACTATGTAAAATATTGCCATTTTAACATGTAATCAGTATTCAAAAATTGAGAAATCTTACTTTTTATGCTAAATTTTCGACATCTGGTGTGTAATTTATACTCACAGCACATCTTAATTCAGACTAGCCATATTTCAGGTGCTTAGTAGCCACATGTGGCTGCAGGCTACCATACTGACAACATAGGTGTAAGGTGTATATATTGTAGGGAAACAATAAGCCTCGGTTTTCTTATCTGTGAGATAGATGCGCCTTTCAAAGTCTTTATTAGGATTAAATGAGATAACCCATTTTCAGGTGTCTAGCACAATACCTTGAACAGAGAAATCACTCCAAAATTCCACCTGTTCTTTTATTAATAATGTTGTCACCCAACCTTCTTTAAATTTTATCCTTGGTATGAATGTAATTTTAGAGGAAATAAATTGTGAGTGCATTTTGAAATTCATTACCTGGTGTAGACAAGATGAGAACAAAAAGCAATGGGGATTAAAACAACACCTTGAAAAAATTTTGTTGGTATATTCTCAAAATATTTTCCCTTATTAATGGCTTTATGGGAAAGGGGAAGAGAATGAAGATTTAACTTCAAGTGTAGCACCAATTCATGGCCAGATAGTGAAATAGAGCTTTTTATTGGACTGTCCTTGTATGGAGTATTGGGCTTTTAGAAAATGTCAAACAAGCCTGTACTGCCTTAAGTGTTGACAGGTGCAGAGACATTCATATCCATACACTACCTCCTGTCCGAGCCAAGGGGACCAACTAAAAAATGGCCGTATTTATAAATTCACGTGCTTTCCTTTTTTGACCTGAGTTCCCTTTTTTGACATGACTTCAGATGAGAACACACACTCCAGGAAGTGTAATAGGGATACAGAAGATGTTTCAATTGAAATAAAACTAGTAGAATTTTTTCTGATTTCAAGTTGCTTTTCCCATGCCTCCTAGGGTAAGCCATCGTCCTGACTTGAAGTATCTTGGAACATGCTGTCCCAGGCCTATTGTTCTTAGAATAAAGCCCAGGAATCCTCACATGATCTTCCCAGGTGCAGTGTGCTCCTGCCCATCCCTGCCTTTCCGGCCTCACCTTGTGCAGTCTTCCTTGTCCCTTAGCTCTCAGCACCCACACCTTCTTTTAGTTCCTTGGAAGTGCTTGCCTGGGCTTCCCTTCTACATGTAGCAATCATTTACCTTGTGCAGTTAATTCCTACTCACTTTCACCCTTACTTAAAAGAGTTCTTCCTCCTCAGGGAAGCCTTCTTCGTCTTCCCAAACTGAGTTAACTCCTTCACACACAAGGTTAACCTCATGCCTCACTCCTTCCCTGAGCCGTCATACTTCAGACATAAGTGGCATGCTGTACTCCCTCTTCTCGTAGCACTCACCGAAGTCTAGCTATTTGTGTGATAATAGACATGCAATCAGTCTTTCTCATTAAACTCTCATTCTGTGTGGCCAGTGCAGCTCCTGGCACAGAGGAAACACTCAGGAAAAATGTATTGGAAAAAAACAGTATTTGGAAATAAAAGTGTTTTTATTGTCCTTTGGCCTCAGTTTCTCTAGACAGTTTTTTTTTGTTTTGTTTATTTTTATTTATTTTTATTTTGAGAGAGAGAAAGAGGGCATACAGGGGAGGGGCAGAGAGAGGGAGAAAATCCCAAGGGAGAGAGAGGGCTCCCACACTGTGAGCAGAGAGCCTAACACGGGGCTCAAACTCACAAACCGTGAGATCATGACCTGAGCTGAAATCAAGAGTCGGACACTTAACCAATTGAGCCACCCAGGCGCCCCTCCCCCCTCCCCAAACATTTTACTTTTATACATGGAGGAGACGATTCTTCGAAGTCCATTTTGCCGATGAAGTAGATGATCTCCCTTCAGCTCTAATATTCTGTGACGGCACTTGTATCTAGTTAGGGTGACACGGAAAGGGTGAAGTTTAATAAGAACCTTGAAGAATCAGGAGGACAAAGTCTTCCGGAAGTGGCATGTGAAATGCATAGAATATGTTTACTGGCTGTTAAATAGACTAAATTGGCTAAACTAGGAATTCATATAGAAGTGTGAAAGGAGGTAAGGCTGAAAAAATGTAAAGCTAAGTTACAGAAGATTGAAGACTTTGGACTTGATCTTGTAGTGAAGGACCGTGATCAAAATTAGTATAAAAAATGGTAACATGGAGGTGATGTAATTGACCGCTTAGTGGCAATAGACCAGAGTCAGAAGGAATAGTCGTGCAATATTGTGATAATCTAGTTTCTGTGCCAAGTAGAAAGATTCTGTCTTTCTTTCATGGAGGGATAGCTGGGGGAGATGATTTCAACATTGGACATGGCAGTCATCCATATAGATGCACCTAATAAGTAATTAGAATATTTGGATAAAGCCTGAAAAATCTGTTCCCGTTATCTATGAATATAAAGACTCAGGGTCATCCCTGTGGTTCAGATGTGGAGAGTAGATGAAACCTCCTGGGTAGAGTACACATAAAGAGAGAGAAATGAATGGATATGGCCAGGAATAGAAATTGTAAATGAATATGGCCAAGGATAGAACTTGAAACTTGTAAGATATACAGAGGAGACTGCACATTACTAGAGGCTAGAAGGTGTGGGGCATTTTATGATTGGGAAGAAGAACGGGGAAAGGTGGTTGATTTGTACTACCCAAAGTAAATTTTTTTTCTATATTTTTACTATTTTACTACTTTTTATTATTTTACTATTATTTCTAATATTTACTAATATTTTTATATCATTTAAGTGATCGTTTTTAAGTGACCCAGCTGATAGTTTGCACTCTTCCTCTTCACAATAAGTAGCTATAAAAACCTTCTCTAAAGCAGAAGCTGGTTGTCAGTTTCTACACATAGATCTTGACCCATGACAGGTTGGTGTTGTAGAGCCGAAACCAGGGACTTGGGACTTGTTTGTCCCAAGTAAGTGAAATTTCTAGAGTCTGCTACCATTCTTTACTGTACAAACACATCCTTCCCCAGTTTGATACCTCCAGTAACCAAAATTATAATTGAAAGTTTGGCCTCCAAGGTACAGAGCCTAGAAGCCATGCATCACTTTTTATAGCCCCAAGTGTTGTTTTCCTGGAAGCGAAACTTGTTTTTGCTGCATTGTAAAATTAGAACATTACAATATTGTAGTTTTCTCCTTGCCATCCCAAGACTGGAATTTTTTAAGTTCACTTTGCAGATGGAGCAGATGATCTCCCTTTGGCTCTAACATTCTGTTGGTTCTTCTCTCTAGTGGACGTGGTGAGGGAAGAGGCACAGTTTAATATGAACCTTAAAGAATCAGCAGCCCATGACCTGCAAGTCTTGTCTGGTTAAGATTTGGTGACAGTTGTGTCAATGAAATCTGTAATCAGAGAGATCATTATTGTAATTTTTTTTTAAGGGAGAGGGGTCAAAAGTAAGTTAAGTAGCCAGCCAACCATTCTACTGCACACAGACAAAAGATACCACTGTCCCTGCATATTGGTAAGTCCTCTGACAAGAACAAACAGATGATTTGACCACCGACCACTGAATGAGAAATACTCTGGTCACCAGGCAAGTGGATGATGTTGACTTTCTAGTGTTCCTTTAGGAAAAGATCAGGTAATGAATAGGGTCACTAAGGAGGAGGTGGAGGAACTGATAAGATAGATCTAGATGACTCAACCAATAGGCAGAGCCAACGAGGCTGGAATCTTTTTATTTGTTAAAGTTTTTCAGTTAGTAATACACTTGAGTGTTTTCTCTGTGTCCTCTTCCAGGAAATTATATGTGGCACACTACGATGCATAGATTATACATTTACACATATTTCTAAGCAATGAACTTGACATAAAGGCATGTATATCATACTTAACTCAAGAGATTTTTTTTCAAGGATAATTTTTATGTTACACAGTTTTTTTTCTTAGCCATTGTCTTCAAACCTAAGCCCCTGGGGAAGGATGTGTGATTCCACTCTTAAGGGGGTTTTTTTGCTTCTGTTTTGACTTTTCCTTGTTATCTGTTTCTCTCCATCTGTTCTTACCTACTATTTTCATATATACTTATATTTTTCTGGCCTACAGAATAAAAAGAATTCTAAGTATGCTACATTTTTTTTTGGAAAAATATTTCAGTTTGGATATGAGTAGATTCTAACGAGATACAAATGATAGAGACAGAATAGTTACAAAAGTATAAATGTAGAGATATTTCTGTAAGAAATGCATCATGAAATTTTAATAGCGTGCAGAAATACACCATATATATTTGCCTTTTTGTTACTTTGACAGCTGTGCTTATTATATTAAAAATTATTCTCAGGGGCACCTGGGTGGCCCAGTTGGTTGAGAACCGACTCTTGATTTCAGCTCTGGTCATGATCTCATGGTCATGGGATAGAGACCCTGCATACGGCTCTGAGCTTTCAGTACAGAGCCTGCCTGGGATTCTCTCTCTCCCTCCCTCTCTGCCCTCCCCTGTTTGGGCATGTTCACACATGCTTGCTCTCTCCCCCCAAAAATAAATACACTTAAAAAAATTATTGTCAGCCTGACAGAGAAGTTAAAACATACCTTTATGCTTTACCAGATCAAATTGTGCCTTTTGGGGGAATAATACCAATAATGGTAATGCTATGACTTTAGATGACTGCATTTCAATAAAGTATATAAGTTAGATATAAACATATGGGTAAAGTTTTAAGATTATCAAAATACCTAAAAATAACATATCTCTAGTCGCGAAGATTTTAACATGGTATGTACTAAATACTCTTTGAATAGATTTAACTGTAAACCTCCAAAAGATTGAAATCTCGGGGCGCCTGGGGTGGCTCAGTCAGTTAAGCGTCTAACTTCAGCTCCGGTCATGATCTTGCGGTTCATGGGTTCAAGCCCCGCATTGGGCTCTGTGCTGACAGCTCAGAGCCTGGAGCCTGCTTCAGATTCTGTGTCTCCCTCTGTCTCTGCCCCTCCCCTGCTTGCACTCGGTCTCTGTCTCAAAAATGAATAAAAACGTTAAAATTAAAAGAAAAGATTGAAATATCTTTGGAAATATGGGACCTAATATTCCAACTATTTCACCTTTTATTTTTGTAGGAAAACCCTAAAAAAAACAAAAACAAAACACCTACATTAGCCTGATTTTTAATATATTTCAGTTTAAATTAATGGTCACAGCTGTGAAATAAAATTTATTTAGGCCTGTGAATCAAAATAAGATTATTGAGTTTCTGAATTAAATATCAACAGCACATTGTATTGAAGTCTTGGTTTGGTAAGTCCAGTAACAGAGCAACATTGGAAGTCTTTGGAATCTGATGCATTTTGACCTGATGTTGAAAATATTACACATTGCTAAAAACTGTATCTGAATAAGCTATTTTAAATAGATTACAGTGTGTAAATTAAGTACACTTTGAAATTATACATTCTTTTTACTCAAAATGCTGAAAGATATTCACTGTCAGAATTGGATAGTTTGTTGTTTTTGCTTTGTTCTGTTTTTTAGTTTCTCTAATATCTTAATATGTTTAAGGCTTGAAAACATACTAAAATTGATTTCTTAAGGGAAAATACAGTGATTTATAATTTTTCTGTTTCTTAAAAATTTTTATAATATAATATATATAATATGATATATATAATGTAATATGACTATAATATATAATTTTATAATATATTTATATAATATATAAATAAAATAAAAAATGAATTATAACTGACAATTTTTTTCACTTAGTGAAATTACACAAGAAAAACATTGTAAACTGTTATTTAAAACATTTAGAAGTGTTTGTTACCCCTTAAACATGATGATTTGATATGTGTATATATTGCAAAACAATCACTACAGTAAGTTTAATTAACATCCATCACCACATATAGCTGTAATTTTTGTGTGTGTGATGACAATTTTTACAATTTTCTCTTACCAGCTTTCAAATATAGTTATTCTAACTGTAGTCACCATGCTGTTATAACTGGAAATCTGTACGTTTTGACTACCTCTCTCTCTCTCTTTTTCTCATACACATACGCACACACACACACACATTCTGCCAACCATCAATCTGTTCTATGTTATCTATGAGTTCAGGTTTTTGTTTTAAGATTCCACATATAAGTGAAATCATACAGTATTTGTCTTACTCTGACATACTTCACTTAGCATAATGTCCTCAAGGTCTGTCCATGTTGTTTCAAATGTCAGGATTTCCTTCTTTTTTTGTGGCTGAATAATATTCTGTGTGTGTGTGTGTGTGTGTGTGTGTGTGTGTGTGTACATACATACATACATACCATGTTTTCCCTGTCCATTCATTCATCGGTGGACACTTGGGTTTCTCCACGTCTTGGCTATTATGCCTCAGTGACCGTGGAAGTGCAGATACCTCTTCAAGATGGTGATTTCTTTTTCTTTGTATAAATACCCAGAAGTAGAATTGCTAGATCACATGTAGTTCTACTTCTACTTTTTGAGGAACCTCCATACTGTTTTGCATGGTGGCTGTACCAGTTTGCATTCCTACCAGTAGTGCACAAGGATTCTTTTTCTCCACATCCTTGCCAACATTTGTTATCTCTTGCCATTTTGATAATTGCCATTCTAACAGGTGCAAGGTGATATCTCATGGTGGTTTTGATCTGTATTTCCTTGATGATTAAAGCACCATTTCATATGTTTGTTGGCCATCTGTACATCCTCTTTGGGAAAATGTCCATTCAGATCCTTTACCCATTTTTTTTTAATTGAGTTGTTTTGTTTCTATCAAGTTGTATGAGTTCTTTGTATATTTTAGATATTAACCTCTTACCAGATTTATGTATGAAAATACTTTCTCCCATTTCATAGATTGCCTTTTCATCTTGTTGATGGTTTTCTTTGCTACGCAGAAGCTTTTTAGTTTGATGTAGTCCCATTTATTTATTTTTCTTCTGTTAACCTTTGCTTTGGTGTGAAATCCCAAAAATCCTTGCCAAAACCAGTCTCAGGGAGTTTACTCTCTATATTTCCTTCAAAGAATTTTATGGTTTCAGGTCTTCCGTTCAAGTCTTTAATCTATTTGAGTTGATTTTTGTGTATGGTAGAGATACTGATCCATTGTCATTCTTCTGCATGTGGCTGTCCAGTTTTTCCAACACTATTTACTGAAGAGGCTATCCTTTCCCCATTGTATAGTTGTGGCCTTTTTTGTTGTGAATTAGTTGACCATGTATGCATATGTTTATTTCTGGGTTTTCTAGTCTGTTCCATTGATCTCTGTGTCTATTTTTTATGTCAGTGCCATACAGTTTTGGTTACTGTAGCTTTGGAATGTAGTTTGAAATCAGGAAGTGTGACACCTCCAGTTTGGCTCTTTCTCCAGATTGCTTTGGCTGTTCAGGGTCTCCTGTGCTTCCACACAAATTTTAGATTTGTTCTATTTCTGTGAAAAATGGCATTGGATTTGATAGGGATTGCACCGAATCTGTAGATTGCTGTGAGCAGTACGGATATCTTAACAGTATTGTTTCAATTCACAAGCATGGAGTGTTGTCCCCGTTTATTTGTGCCTTTAGTTTCTTTCGTCAGTAGCTTATGTTTTGTTTTTTAATTGTTAAAATCTATCAAAAAAACCAAAGTATTGAAAAAATAACACATCTCTGTATCTGCTTCCATGCATTCACTCAGCAGTGGCTGTCACATTTTCTTAATCGTGGCCCTAAGTTAAGAGATACATTTTACATTGTGACACAGCACACATGCGCGTGCACAGCATAAATATGTCTAACTAAAACCAGAGTTTCATGAAATAATAGTTAAATTTCCTATGTTGCTTGTAATATTTTTTCTACTTTATTCTTTTTTATTTCATTGTTTTTAAATGTTCTTCTTGATCCACTCAATTGATCTCATCACACAGTTTGAAAAGGGCTGTCCTAGAATGTCTGTCCTCCAAGAAAAAATAAATACAACGATCTCAGTAATAGTTTGAAGCAACATTTATCTTTTCTTCCTGCTTTCCCAGTTTCCAGCAGCCCTACATAAATGCTACAAAAATGAAACACTTCCTAACCTGAATTAGTAACATGCTAACCTCTGTTACAGAGAAAGATAAAGTTCAGACACTAAACAAAAAGATACATAAAGTCTGCCTTTTGAAGAAGCATGTGTTTGTGCGTGTTAAAAACATGACATTTTTCTCATTTCTTGTGTAATTTTATTCATTCTGGTAAGGCAGGATAGCTCCTGCCTCATGAAGACTTAAGACAGAAAGAGATGCTGTAGTGACATTCAGACTGGAACGTGTGATTGCAGGATGGTCCAGCTTTGCCACAGGCTGCCGAAGAAGCTTTGGAAAGTGATCTTTGTAAGAGGTTTGCTGCCTCTGTCCAGGATAATATTGATTCAGCTCTCCCTGTGACAGTAAAAATAGATGAAGATGACCATAATTATATATATATATCTTGATATCACTTAGGAGAAATGCCCAAGAGAAACATCATAAACCCTTACTTAAAACATTTAGGAGTGTTATCTCTCATGCTTTTCTAAGGAGCAACCCTTACAAATTAATAATTCAAATGTGGAAATACCTCATCATGTTAATAATTCATTACATTTTCGTATTTTCTTCTCTATTAGGGATCTTTACAGCTTTCTGTAAATGAAATCTCAGGTGTTTTTCTCTGCCCCAGGATGGAGAATTTTGTTGTTTTGTTCTAAACTCTAAATACATCCATACTTAGATTTCCAGGGAATATAACAACTACCGTATATATGATAATTGCTCTAATATGGCATTTTATTTTCTTATACAAACTGATCTTATTTATAAATATGGTAAGAGTTAATCTGGTTAAAGCTGAGTTGCAGTACTTAGTCATGTAATTAGAGGCAAGTTAACATTATCTGCATCTCAACGGCCTTGTCTGTAATATGGGTATAATACTGATGAGGTAATGAACGTAGTGTTTCTTTACATGGTAACCCTAAAATATCAGTAGTAAAGTTTCGCCGAAAATCACACAAATAGGAATGAAGTCTAAGTATTCATCTGACTTTATAAAACAGTATACTGCCCCACATTTTCTTCAGAGTTAGACTTGCCTTACCGTATCTAGATAGCTATATAGCTAATTTAGTATTGCATTTCCATTTTTTTCCCACTGCTTTCTCGTCTGGGTGTGAAGTCCTAGTACAGTATGTTATAGAAATTATAGCATAGACTCTGGGGGTTTTGTCTTTGCCTTCCAGTAGAGACTGTGTTGGCTATAATTGGTGACAGTATGTTTTTGTGACTCACAAAGAATTGTGATGATTTTCAGTACATATATTTTAAGTACAAAGAACACATTACAAAAAGTGATGAGGCATATAGTAAGTATTTGTTAAATAACACTTCTTCTTGAAAATGTTGGTAATGGTAATAGACCTTTTTATGAATACCAGAAACTATTCATGGGGTTAAAGATCATTTTAACACTCTTCAATGGCCAGTTTAGATAGGTAGGTAGGTAGGTAGGGATAGATAGTTTAGAGACCGAGAAATGTTGACCGAGCTTTTTAATAAATTGATTCCAGAAGTTTTATTTGTCTTTGTATAAAAGTCATCACTGTCGGGGCGCCTGGGTGGCTCAGTCGGTTAAGCGTCTGACTTCGGCTCAGGTCACGATCTCACGGTTCGTGAGTTCGAGCCCCGCATTGGGCTCTGTGCTGACGGCTCGGAGCCTGGAGCCTGCTTCGGATTCTGTGTCTCCCTCTCTCTCTGGCCCTTCCTCTCTCTCTCTCTCAAAAATAAATAAACATTAAAAAAAAATTAAAAAGTCATCACTGTCAACATTAAATACTATGCTTTAACCCACTTCATTTGCATAACATTGCCCTGGGCATTAAGCAAAATCAGTACAAGATAGTATCTGGCCTTCTGGTATGCCAGCATGTACTGTAAGTGAGTATATATTTGACAGTGTTGAGCTAATTACATATATAGAGAGAGGGACAAAATGCTTTTTAAAACAATTTGATTTCTAAGTTCCAAAATATTTTTCCACCAAAAAACATTGCTTTTACCAGGGCCTCCTTTTCTAAGGACTTTTTTCATGTGTTGTAACTCATTGTAGAAATGAAAACTTTGCCTGTAAGAGTAATGCCAACGATTATATATTTACTTCATTATGTTTAGTGTATTTTGATCCTCCTTGGAAATGAAATCTTATTTTCTGTTTATATTTGGTTGTAAAATGGTTTGAGCAGAATTGTTATTTTAGAAAGCATTAGAAAAGTAAACTAATTTGTGGAAAATTAAGAACAGTAGATTAGCTAGTCCTCCGGGAAGATAGCTGGGGACTAGTTAAAGATACTAGTTGATTATCAGGGATAGTCGAACATAGATTAAGAAATGAAGAGTAGGGGCACCTGAGTGACTCAGTGGGTGGAGCGTCCAGCTTCTGCTCGGGTCGTAATCTCAGGGATCGTGGTTTCAAGCCCCACATCGGGCTCACTGCTGTCAGTGCAGAGCCTGCTTGGGATCCTCTGTCCCCTCTCTCTGCCCCTCACCCGCTCATACTCGCTCTCTCTTAAAAATAAATAGCCATTAAAAAAAAAGAAATGAATAAGCTTTACCTTTGTATCTTTTTTGTCTTTGCATTTAGCAAAACTGAAATATCCAAATACGGTATATGTAAAATTATACTATCCAGAATGTCACCCCCACCTCCACTCAAATGATCCACATACACTCAAGACTGTTCTTTATCTGCTTTTGAACCAACACTCCAAACAAACACCGGCCATCAGTACTGTTGGTACCGTGGAGGGCTGGATGCCATGGCTCAGACAGATAGTTAAATACATGTATGCGCACATGCTTCAGAGCTAACTGGAAATTGAGACAACTTTATTAGCATACTTTTGAAGAGCAGGAGATGAGGAAAGAACTTCTTCATGGTTAATTCAGTTTGTGCACAATTGTAAGGACACACAACTTCTTTTTCGGTGGTCTCACGCCGAGGAACAGTAACGTTTGCATAAACTCTGTCCTTGCTCTCAAATGGCCATTAACCGGGTTCGGCGTGCTGCGGCCTTCAGTGAGGAAGGACCTGAGCTGCTGCGTGGGGCGCTGGGTGGGAAGGATCCTCTGGCTGCGTTCGGGCTCGGCAGGGACCATGCCGTGGCCACCAGCAGCAGTTGCCCAGAGGAAAGCAGCCCTCGTGGCACATTTACACCCAGGCCTAACAAGTCAGCACCCCAGTCCCAGAGGTATGTACCTTTGAAAGGCTACCCTTGATGACAGAAAACGCTTACTCCTAAGACCACCCTGAGCACGTCATCTGGTTTCGTTGAAAGAAACGCTTGGACGTTTATGGAAGAAGGGACTGTTTGGGGAAAGGAGATTGGGTCCATGGCTCTCATCAGCACATCCTGTTTAAATAATGAGTCTGGAAGCTTTTCTTTGTAGACCATACTGATTGGCTACTCACAATCCCTTATATCTTTTCCTTTGATTAAGTATCACTGCTTTGATCTGGTCCCCTTTCTCCAAAGGGGACTACCTGGACAGTTCAGGTGTCTGCCTGTGTCCATGGCACATTATTTACAGTACCCATTTCTATCTCAGAAGTGTCTCTGGGCAATAAATTATATGCCCATTCTACACTCTTACCTCAAATTCCCTGTTTTTAGTATCATCACAATTTAAATAGATGTTCATGATGTCTAGTCTATGTATAGAGTCTCTTCCTTTGACCTGGCCAACATCCTTTTGTACTGCATTTGTTAATTTGGATCAACAAATACTGATGACGTTTTATTCGGTTTTTAAAGATGACATCATTTTCTCTAAGCATGCTGGATTAAAGATGGCTGCACATTCTTTGACACAACTCCCATTGAGAGGAGGATCCGTTTCCGTTCCCCTTGAATCTGGGCTGGCCTGCGACTACTTTGACCAACAGAGTGTGGCCAAAGTGATGCTAAGCAAGTCTTGGGCCTAGTCACTAACAAGACTAAGCACCTTCCACCATGGTCGTTGGAAGCCCTGAGCTGCCATGCTGGAGAATGCATGAAGAGGGCTGAGACTACAGTGGAGACTAGCCATGCCCACCAACATTCCAGGCCGGCGGTGAGGCCATCTTTGACCTTCCGCTCAGCCCAACCCTAACCGAGCACCACTGAGTGAGCCCCACCAGAAGAACTGCCCAGCTGAGTTCTGCCTAAATTCCTGAAATAATAGGAAAATGGTTATGTCAAGCCATTAAGTTTTGGAGCAGGTTTTTTGTTTGGTTTTTAAATGCAGCAATAATTATCTGAAACAACAAAACATGTTTAGGTAAACATGTTATTTTAATTTTTTTTTTAATTTTTTTTTTCCCACGTTTATTTATTTTTGGGACAGAGAGAGACAGAGCATGAATGGGGGAGGGGCAGAGAGAGAGGGAGACACAGAATCGGAAACAGGCTCCAGGCTCTGAGCCATCAGCCCAGAGCCCGACGCGGGGCTCGAACTCACAGACCGTGAGATCGTGACCTGGCTGAAGTCGGACGCTTAACCGACTGCGCCACCCAGGCGCCCCGGTAAACATGTTATTTTAGAAGTTACTTTGATAGAAGAGCACTATCTTTCTCTGTGAAGGTCTTAAAATATTATTAAAGATAAACAATAAGTGAATGAGTTGATGTTGTATCTTAACTCTTAAAAGATGGCAGGTTGACGCAAGCACCTACCACCTGCCCTCACAGCGTACGTGTCCTCACAGAGTACCTGCCCCGTGTCATTTTACTGTTCCCACCTACATACAGTTAACTTTGAAGAGCAGATTTGATTGTATTAAGAACATAATATATTAAAGTTTAGTTTCCGCAGAAAAATCTAAGCATAGGTTTATACCCTTTGACATAAACTACCATCTATGTTAACAAGACAAGTTTCTTTCATGTATTTATTTGGTGCTAAACTGCTTCCATTTTGATATCCAGCACCTGACACTTAGAAAGTTTGCCGAATTAGTAAAGGTCCCTTCAGGTCATTACATTTCTGGATTTTGGCCCTCTTGCTCCCAAATATCTGGAGACCCCCCCCCCCATACCACTATGAATCATGTTAAGCATTTCAGTAGCTAATGCAAGGCATGATAAAGAACATAAACTATTCTCAGTAGTATACATCCAAAAATGCTTTTTTCAGCCTGGTGATCCTGGATATGCTTGCATTGTTTCTGTGACATTTCCACCGTAGTCTACATGCAAAAGCTGTCATCTTGGAAGATCATCATTTCATTAACTCATTCCATTTATTTTTTATTTTTATTTTTTTCGCTTTTTATTTTTTGAGAGAGAGCACGAGCAGGGGAGGGGCAGAGAGAGAGGGAGACACAGAATCTGAAGCAGGCTCCAGGCTCTGAGCTGTCAGCACAGAGCCCGACACGGGGCTCGAACCCATGAACCATGAGATCATGCCCTGAGCCAAAGCCAGATGTTCAACCAGCTGAGCCACTCGGGTGCCCTTAACTCACTTTATTTTGTGTGTCTATAAGAGGATTGATTCCAGCACTGGAGGTAGAGCTATATGTAGGACGTTCATAGCCCTCGTCCTTCTGAGGCCCCTGATGTAACTGCAAAGGTAGCACAGCTGGTGTAAAGCAGAAACAAGACTTTATCTCAGAACTCCTCACTCGGCCTAGAGTTTTGCTTTGTTTTCGATTTTCTTTCATTAACTTACTAGGGCTTCAGAGCCATGGTTCATACTAACGACTTAGCGGTGTTTGGGGTGAGAAGGTGACCGGAGTAAGAAAAGAAACTTCGGTTTGGAGAAGATTGTCACCCTTTGATATTAGAAGGAGTAGTATTTATCCTGTTTTTTTCGAAAACCAAATGGTCTTCAGTAGACGGTTAGATTTGGCCGTCCTTGCCAGGCGAATGGGAGCCAGACACAGAGGAGGTAAGATACTATGTCTGACATTTTTTGTACATTTTTACAGATATATCACCACAATTAAGATTCTAGAACTGACTTACTGGCAGATGGTTTGAGAGAACTTAGAAAAGAGTAATTAGCATTTCTGTAGTATTTTACAGTATCCATAATACTTTAATGGCTAAATCATGTAAAGTGCTTAGTGCAGTGCCTGGCCCCTACTAAGCCGTCTACAGATGCTAGCTATTATTAGTAAAGTCATCACCATCGTGTTCCTCAACATAATTCCTAAGTGTTAAAATTTCTGTCACAAATAAGGAACCTGCAGCTCAGAAAGGTCACATGACATCCAAGGGAGCAGAGCTCAGCTTTTTCTAGTTAACCTGAAACCCAAATCCAGTTCTCTCTCCCTTATAATGCACTCCATGAGGATTTTAGCCGTTGACCAAATTGCAGTTGACCTTGACTCTTAGCCTAGGGATAAGCTTTGTCTAGTCAAGTGGCTTGGGGGGATGGAGAGAAAACTGTGCAATGTTTTAAGATAATAGTTGTGGGAGTGGCATATAGGATAGAGTACAGAGGTGAAGAATTGGAGGTGGGACCAGTTAGGAAGCGGTTACTCAGCTCAGGAATGAGTTATTTTGGAAATGGAAGGGTTTCTATAGCAGGAATGTAAATGAAGGGACAGATTGTCTCACGTCCAATAATCTTTGCTCTCCTCATCCTATGTAATCACCACACTAGACCTACTACAGCCCCTCATCCCAAACCTGATGACTATTAAAGACTGTTGAAGATGTTTTTTGCTTACCAGCCATTCTCCCTTGCTGGTTCCCACAGAGACTTCTTAGAAGGGTTTATAACTTCTTTTACTTCAGGGTTGGTTTGAATTCTGTCACAGTACCTGTAGCTCTTCATTTCCAATGGTTGCTGTCGGGCACCATAATCTCCACCAATGGTGATAGTTTCCAGCTCCTTCATTGTGCAATTTTTTAATGTTTATTTATTTTTGAGAAGGAGACAGAGCGCGAGCAGGGGAAGGGCAGAGAGAGACGGAGAGGGAGAGGTATATTGCGAAGCAGGCCTCAGGCTCCTGGTTGTCAGCCCAGAGCACAGTGCGGGGCTCGATCCCGCGAACCATGGGATCGTGACCTGAAAGAAATCAAGAGTTGGACGCTTAACTGACTGAGCCACCCAGGTGTTTCTGGTGCTGTTTGTATTGTAATTTGGAAAGTAAGAAATATTTTAGTATCTTACTACAATAGTGGAACAGTCTCCCAAGGCAAATATTCTTTTATTCATAATTTAAAAGTTCCTAAAAAGTTTTAGCTCTTCATAGCTTTGCTGCATCTTTAAATCATCTCCATTCGGAGAGATGGCTTCTGAAAAGTATTTGTAATTGAACTTTAACTGTGTACCAGCTACAGAGGAATTCTCATTCATAAACATTTTCATCAGAAATTCTAAAATGAAGAAGTGTCGAGAAGACGTATTCCATAAGTTAATAAACGGAGAGTTAGGTAACCGTTCAGACAACCTGCATGTGCCTGAGCAGCTGCCTCAGTGTAGTCTTCTCAAGAACAAGAGTGGGACCTGTTTTGTGATGCACAGGTTTCGGATTTCAACTCTCACTAAAGGTAAAACGCATGTTTTATGTCTGGACACATTTGTTCCTTTGATAGATGAAAGCTGTGTGTTCTTCATTTATGTGTCTCAACGTGAACTTTCCCTGCTATTTAAATTATGTAGGAAGACCCATACTTTGTTGACAGATTTTTAAAACGATAGATTTTGATTTGGTAGACCAAATATACATTAAAACACACACTAAAATTTAGCTACATATTAAAGTATCAAATACAGAGCAACAACTGCTTTCTAATACCTTATTTTGGGTATCTTGGATATTACGCTTTAAAAAAAAAAATAAGGCGCCTGGGTGGCTCAGTCAGTTAAGTGACTGACTTTGACTCAGGTCATGATCTCACGGTTAATGGGTTCGAGCCCCGCATTGGGCTCTGTGCTGGCAGCTCGGAGCCTGGAGCCTGCCTCAGATTGTGTGTCTCCCTCTCTTTTTGCCCCTCCCCTGCTTGTGCTCTGTCTGTCTCTGTCTCTGTCTCTCTCAAATATAAATAAACATAAATTTAAAAAAAAAAAATAAGAGAATCAACTGGTTAATTTTTTGCATTTGGTTTTTAAGTGACAAGGTTTTAGGCTTCTAATTGTGAACACTTCCTTACACACATTCCTGGGGTAGAAGATGCCCACTTCTAATATATAAAAAGCCAGGTTAAATGTAGTCATCAAGATTTTTTTTTCTTTCTAACATAGGTATTTGAAGTACTGTGGTATCTTGATATGCCCAAAAAGAACTAAGGTTAGATGGATCCAATTTATAAATCTGAGAGTGAAGAAAATGTTCAAAATTATCATTTTTATTTCCAGTGACGTGCTCTTTAGTATTAGCATTCCTTACGCTTTCAGTCCTCAGGCAATTTTGAATATAAATTAAACAGCACAGAACTTGGACAGAAATGTAAAATTGATTAGCAGTGTTCAGCTGAGTAATAAACTAACTGATCGACTGAATCCTGCACTTTCTGTGACTGAAAAACCCTGTAGCCAACATGCATGCTCGCTCAATTTGTCCTGAAGGTTATTTTCTGTTCCAATTTTAATGAGGAAATCATTTAGATAATTATCTTCTTTATTGATTTTTTTTCTGTTTCAATTTATTATTTTTTTTTTATTGAAGTATCACTTCTGTGCAGTAAAGTGCATACATCTTAGATGTCCAGCTGGATGCCTCTCCCGTATAGTCAAATCCTGGATGAACGTCCAGGACACAAATTTCGAGCAGCACAGCGGTTTCCCTTGTGTCCCACCCTGTCACTGCAGGCCCAAAGACCAGCACAATCAGTCACGTCTGTTCCTGGGCTCCTGGCTTCTGTTGTTCCAGGTACCCTTCGTGAGATTCATCTATGCTGCTGGTAGCAGGAGCTAATTCTTTCCTAAGCCGCAGTAGTTCCCCTCGTATGGACGTACCACGATTCCGTCATCTCTTCTGGGGGTGGGTTGGGGCCGTTACCGTTAACGCTACTGTGAACATTCTAGTACGTATCTGGGGTTGCACGCATGTACACTTTCTCTTGGGGGTATACCTCGGAATGGGATTACTGGGTACGAATGCGTATTTGCAGCATGAGTAAATACTGCCAAATGATTTTCCAAAGTATTTGTACCAACTTAATCTTGCGCTCACATTGTCAGTCGTCTTAATCTTAGCTAACCTGGGAAGATTCCCGTGGTGCCTCGTTGTGAGTTTAGTTTTTGTTTCCCTGGTGTGTAATGGTGTTGAGCGCCTTTTCATTTGCTTCATGATGATTTGGGTGTCTTCTCCTAAGAAATACCTACTCCAGTGCTTTGTCCATTTAAAAATTGTATTGTTTTCTTCTCTTTTGTAGAAGTCCTTTATACATTCTGGATAGAAGTCCTGTGTTAGATACATGTATTGCAAATACCTTTTCCCAATTTTTGGCCTACCTTTTCACTTGCTTAATAGTTTCTTTACATGAGCATAAATTCTTAACTTTAGGGGCGCCTGGGTGGCTCAGTCGGTTAAGCGTCTGACTTCAGCTCAGGTCACGATCTCGCGGTCCGTGGGTTCGAGCCCCGTGTCGGGCTCTGGGTTGATGGCTCAGAGCCTGGAGCCTGCTTCCGATTCTGTGTCTCCCTCTCTCTCTGCCCCTCCCCCGTTCATGCTCTGTCTCTCTCTGTCTCAAAAATAAATAAACGTTAAAAAAAAAATTTTTTTTTTAAATTCTTAACTTTAATGAAGCCCAGTTTATTAACCTTTCCTTTTTTGGTTAGTTCTTTTTTTGTATCCTATTTAATGTATTTTTAAGACTTTTAAGACTTCATTAAAGCAATAATTTAGAAGGAGCTTTAAAAATAGTACACTTACAGTGTTGCATGATTATCATTCACAGATTTTCAGAAGTAAACAAAATGTCCAACTGGTAAGAGTTGAAGGCTAAAATATCATTCTCTTTTTATTAATAGTAAGTTGAGAGTATATGGGAAGACCTTTAATAAGGTAAAATTTGAGTGGCAAATGATTGTTACCTTACCCAGTAAGATAACATGTCACATATGGAAAAAACATACAGGCCTTTAAAGAGACTCCCAGGTACAATCAGTGAAGGATGGGTGGAAATCTAGAGTAATATTAATAGAAACATGAAGTGAATAACCTGAGTAGGATATTTTAAAAATAAAAATTTTGTAGGAAAAGGAAGTAGCTAGTTCTATGGGAAAATCATCATTTTGTGAACTCTACGCTAAGAGGAGGTGGTCTTTAATGCTCATTAAGAACTCCATGATATACCAGAATCTTCTTTGTAAGAGGTAGTGATTTGGATAGCCAGGATCATTTTAAACACGGTCACAGTGAAAGTGTATTAGAAACAGGGTAATAGAAGGCATATGGTAGTTCCCTTTGTGGTCTTATATTCTTAGTCATACAATAAAACTATACTTATAAAAACAATAGTTTACCTATGAATCATTTCTGATTTCTCTTTTTTTGTCAAAACCACTACCTGCTCTGTGTCTTTCAACCAGCCCTTAGTATGTCTTGTTGGTGCAATTTCCAAATATATTTTATGTCTTTTTTTTTTTTTTTCTACTGCCATTGCCATCATCCCAGTTCAAGTCCTTGCTGTCTCCTGCCTAGACCACTTCAGGTGTCTTTTATCTTCCTGCTACTTTTGTGACCCTAAAATCCATTTTCTGTATGTTAGCCACACTGATCTCTTAACACATACGCCATGTAACTTCCCTGCCGAAAGTCCTTCAGTAGCTTTCTCCTCTTTCTCCTGTCCTTAGAATAGTAGCCCTCGGTCCTCTTCATCCCTCATGCTCTTCTCTCCCCTTGCTCTTTATGATGTAACCATGCTAGTCTCCTTTTTGTTCCTTGAATAAGCCTACTACTTTCCTACTGCCTATCTTTAAAATCTTCTTCTGCCTAAAAGGTTTCATTCCTGGTTTTTCCCATGGCTCATTCAACTCTCAATCCTCAAGCTCAAGCTTGTGCTTAGATTTCATCTCCTGGAAATGCCTTCTTTGATCACCCAGTGTAATTAATATTGGCCTACGCAGGTTATTACATAGTAATATCGATTTTCTTTGTAACAGCCATCACAGTCTTTCGTTATATTGTCTGTTTGTGTATAGCGTTTCCTCCAGTTTTTGAATGTAAACTTCAGGGACTTCATTTGTCGTATATCTCCAGTGCCTCACACAATGCCTAGTGGGTACTCAAGAGATGTATTCATGAAAACCTATGCACCCCAAGTTCTTTTTTTTAATGTTTTATTCATTTTTGAGAGAGAGAGCTTAAGCATGGGAGGGGCAGAGAGAAGGGGACAGAGGATCCAAAGCAGACTCTATGCTGACAGCAGTGAGCCCATTGCGGGGCTCAAACTCACCAACTGTGAAATCATGACCTGAGCTAAAGTCAGATGCTCAACAAAGAGAGACCACCCAGCACTCCTATGCTCAATATAAAATGAAAATAAGAGTTCAGACAACCGAACTAATTTGTTACAAAAGTAAGGGAAGATTTTAAAAGAGATGAAATTTGACCTGAGCTTTGAATGGCAGTTAGAATTTGACTGGTAGGAAGTAATGAATCACTAAATTCTACACCTGAAACTCATATTACACTGTATGTTAACTAATTGGAATTTAAATAAAACCTTGAAAATAACTTGATTGGTGAGGACCACTATAGTTAGACGACCACCATGAACAAGGAGACAGAATTAAGAGCAGAAGATTCTCTCTGGAAAGTTGTAGGAAATAAGGTTGAATTAGATATGAAGGGCAAGAGTTTGGATAGCTGAAGAACTAAACGGAAAAGTTTATATACGACATGGTTAACAGTGGAAAGCTGTTGTCAGCCCCTGAGTAGGGGAGCATGGATGACATCATGTAAGTTAATCATTGCAAGGAATTGGTGCATTTCACCTAAGTTTCTCTTTCAGGAGCATATTCTTCCAAGGTCTGTAGGGTCTGTAGTGATTTTTCCTATTTCATTCTGATATCATTAATTTGTGTCCTTGTTTTCTTAGTGTGGCTAGAGGTTTGTCAATTCTACTGATGTGGACTAGTTTTTTTAGTTTTCTATTTAGGTCTGTTTCTATTTAGATTTACTATATTGTTTTTCTGTCTTTGATTTATTTGATTTTTCCTATTATTTTTACTTTCTGTTTAATTTGGATTTATTTTGTGCTTTTTCTAGTTTCTTAATGTAGAAGCATAGATCACTGGCTTGAGACATTTCTTCTTTTCAAATATAGACATTTAATGCTATGATAGTTCTCTGTGACCTGCTTTAACTGTGTCCCACAAATTTGGGTATTTTTTTATTTTCTTTCCATTAAATCTTTCCTAGTTTTCCTTGTGATGTCTTCTTTAAGCCATGGGTTATTTAGAAGTATATGGTTCAGTTTCCAAACATTTGTAAATTTTCTCATATCTTCCTGTTACTAATTTTTCATTTAATCCCATTATGGTCTGAGAACATATTTTGTATCATTTCAATTCTTTGACATTTGTTACAGTTTTTATAGCCCAAATATGGTCTATCCTAGTAAATGTTCCAGGAGCACTTGGGAAGAATATATTCTGCTTTTGTTGCATGAAGTGTTTTATAAATGTTAGATAAATTGTTTAATAGCCTTTTGCACTGCTACACAGTTTCTACCGTTGTGGTCATCTTCCCAGCAAAGTGGGCAGAAGATACAAAGGAGAAAAGAAAAAGAGAGGAACATACAGAGATTTCCCATATAATCCCTGCCTACACATGCATAGCCTCCCCCATTATCAACATCTCCCACCACAGTAGTACATTTGTGACAATTGATGAACCTGCATTGACACATCGTAATCACCCAAAGTCCACAGTTTACCTTAGAGTTTACTCTTGGTGTTGTACATTCTGTGGATTTGGACGAATGTTTAATAACATGCATCCATCATTATGGTATCCTACAGAGTATTTTCACTGCCCTAAAAATACTGTGTTGCACCTGTTCATCCCTTCCCGTCTCCCACCCCAACTCCTGGCAACCTTTGATCTGTTAACTTGTCTCCATAGTTTTGTGTTTTGCAGAATATCATATAGCTGAAATCGTACAGTATGTAGTCTTTCCAGATTGGTTTCTTTCACTTAGTAATGTACATTTAGGGTTCCTCCCTTTCTTTTCATGGCTTGATAGCTGACTCCTTTTTACTGCTGAATGAAATCCCATTGTCTGGATGGACCACAGTTTATTTATCCATTCACCTACTGAAGGATATTGTGGTTGCTTCCAAATCTTGGCAATTATGTGTGAGGTTGCTATAATCATCCATGTGCAGGTTTTTATGTGGACACAAGTTTTCAGCTCCTTTGGGTAAATACTTGGGATTGCTAGACTGAGTGGTAAGAGTATGTGTAGTTTTGTAGGAAACCACCCAAGTGGCTAAACATTTTGCATTCCCACCAGAAGTGAATGGGAGTTCCTATAGCTTCACATCCTTCAGCATTTGGTGGTGTCAGTGTTCTGGATTTTGGCCACTCTAGTAGGAGTGTAGCAGTATCTCATTGCTTTAATTTGCATTTCCCTGATGACATATGATGGTAGAGCATCTTTTCATATGTTTATTTGCCACCTGTATATCTTCTTTGATGAGGTGTCTGTTAAGGTCTTCGACTGATTTTTTATTGGGTTGATGGTTTTCTTATTGTTGAGTTTCAAGACTCCTTTGTGTGTTTTGGATAATAAATCCTTTATCAGATGTAAAAATATTTTCTCCCTCAGTTGGTTTTTAATACGACATTTAAAATGTCTCAGTTGCATTGTCATGATCAATTGGTCCCTCACAAACTACGAGGAATCAATTCTTCTGATACAGTGCCAGCTCTTAATTTCTAGGAAGGCCGATTATGTTTATTAACCTTGGTATGGAGTATCCCTGATAGCTTTGAATGTCTTTTTAGTGTCATTATTCTCCACGCTTAATTTTTGTATTACATTTACAGATTTCTCTCTCTTCTTCAGGATGCATTCTGAAACCAGCAGAAAGTCAGAGCAGAGGACTGTGGTTTCATTATTCAAGCTAAATTACCAGAAGTGCCCTTTTAAGATGAGATATTTGTCACTTCAAAACAAGTCAGTCTAGAGGAAGAGAGCAGCCTTACTTAGCTCATGGTTTCCATCCTTACAAGAAGTATTGATATTTCGTGCTAGCAAGCTGTGGTAGAAGCTGTCACCTCCTAGCCAAAAACAATCCTTTTTCTTCAGGACTGCCACAATACTTTACTGAAAGATTAAAAATATCAGTCCCACGTTTGCAGAAACAGGCACTCTTAACTTACACACTACTGGTTGTAATACAACTTTTGGGATGCCAGTTAAGACTCTGTGTGTGTGCACAACAATCTGATGAACTTAGAAATGTGATTTTTCTGGCCCACCTACACACATATTACATATACCTTTGAGACAGAAATCACACGTCTAAGTGTAGCTCATCAGACTGCTGTTTATGTTAGTAAAAAAAAATGAATCAGTAAAAAAAATGCATTAATGGGGAAGAAGTAATTAAATCATGGTACAGTTAGAGTATAGAGTCTATAAAATGTAATACTACTTAACCATTAATAAAACTTACATCATTTATTGAAATGGAAATTTCAAATATAATTGGTACAGTCTCCTTTTACAAAAACTAATATCTATGTTTATGTAGATTCATATAGGAAAATAGTCTGGAAGGATATATACCAGAAAGTTAGATTATTCTCATGGAAATGGGATTAAAAATGTCTTTCATTTTCCTCCTTACCTATTTAAATATCACTGGGATTTTTATCATTATTATGGCTGACCCTTGAACAGCATGGGTTTGAACAGTGCAGATCCACTTATATGCAGATTTTTTTCAATAAATAGAGTACAGTACTGTAAACGTGTTTCCTCTTTCTTAGGATTTTTTTTTTAATTTTTTTAATGTTTATTTCTGAAACAGAGAGAGACAGAGCATGAGCAGGGGAGGGGCAGAGAGAGAGGGAGACACAGAATCTGAAACAGGCTCCAGGCTCTGAGCTGTCTGCACAGAGCCCGACGCGGGGCTTGAACCCACGGACCGCAAGATCATGACCTGAGCCGATTAAAAAACCGAAAGCCATTAAAAAACCACTGAGCCGAAATCTGACGCTTAACCGACTGAGCCACCCAGGTGCCCCTCTTTCTTAGGATTTTCTTAACATTTTCTTTTTTTAGCTTACTTTATTATAAGAATAAAGTATGTAATACATATAACAAAGTATGTGTTAAATGACTGCTTTTGTTATCAGTAAGGCTTCCAGTCAACAGTAGGCTACTAGCAGTTAAGTTTTGGGGGAGTCTATATGCTGTCAGCGCCCCAATTCCCACATTGTTCAGGGTCGACTGTACTTATTTAATTTGAGCAGGGAGAGGAGAAAGAAAACCTATTTGCATTCTGGAGAAACAGATTTCTATATTCTAAAGGGTACAAGAACTAGGACCTATGGGAAGGGCCAAGATGTTACAAATGACAGCTCACGAGACAGGGATAAACCTTTTAACACTGGCTTTTTAACACTAATGTTTAACAGAACTGACAGAAAGGACAGAATGGGTTGTTTGAGATATGAGTTCCGCATCACTAATGATGTTCAAATATAGCCATTTGGTGAGGTTGTCATGGAAGTGGTTGGAGCCTCGAGTGGTTTGACATTTTGCCTTGAGACTCTCTTGGTAGATGTGATTTTTAACATGAGGGGAAGGTTGACTAAGGGGACCTATAAAAATCTTCCTGATTTTGGGGCGCCTGGGTGGCTCAGTCGGTTGGGCGTCCGACTTTGGCTCAGGTCATGATCTCGCGGTCTGTGAGTTCGAGCCCCGCGTCGGGCTCTGTGCTGACAGCTCAGAGCCTGGAGCCTGTTTCAGATTCTGTGTCTCCCTCTCTCTCTGACCTTCCCCCGTTCATGCTCTCTCTCTGTCTCAAAAATGAATAAACGTTAAAAAAGATTAAAAAAAAAAATCTTCCTGATTTTCATTCCTGAATTCAGAGACAATTGTACTTCAACCTGCTTGTGCAAAAGTGACTTAGAAGAATGCAGCATGACACAGACCGTGAGATCGTGACCTGAGCTGAATTCAAGAGTGGTAAGAGCCTAACCGCTTAACCGACTGAGCCACCCAGGCGTCTCAGCACGGCCTTCTTTTCATACGCTTCCCTCCAAAGGAAGTTAAAGGCGCTGACCGTAGTGGTTTCTGTCTACACCTTATCACTGGTGAATAAATGAAGGGAAGAAGGAATTGATTCTGGATTTGCCGCAGTGGAAAACTATGAACTATGTCAACACAGTATGGTTTGAGGTCACGAAGCAACAGATTAGGCCAGTGTCTTCAAAACCCTGCTGACCCGCACGAGTAGTCTTCAGAGCTTACACATGTAGATATATATTTTTTTAATAGCCTCTTTGTGGGTCTCTGGTCCCATAAGTTCAGATCCAGTAGGTCTGGAGTAGGGCCTGGGGATCAGTACTTTTTTTAATTCCTCAGTTATTTTGGCAATTGGCCAAGTTTAGGCACAACCAGAAGTAAAACATACATACACACATACATATGCATACACACATATCAGGACAGTTACCAAAAAAGAGAAAACATGAGACTATTGGAAAGCCATTAAAAAACCACTGGAATCCATTGGCAAGCATCAAATGTTGTGAACTCTGTGAAGCTACCTCACTGAGAAGCCTGTCGGCATTCTACAGCCGAGTGATACTCAAGCCTGAGTGTCTGATGATCCATTCAGTGCATTAGGCAGAGCTGGTTTTATTCATCAATATGTCATGTAATCATGCTCATGAATACAATAAACACTGTAAAAATCATGTCGATAAAACAACTGTTTGCAGACTATAAACAAATATAAGATTATTTGAGCTGCATGACCATAACCCTGCTCACGTTCTTAAAAGAAATACCAAGGAGGGGCGCCTGGGTGGCTGAGTCGGTTAAGTCTCTGACTCTTGATTTCAGCTCAGGTCATGATCTCACGGTTCGTGGGTTCGAGTCCCACGTCGGGCTCTGTGCTAACAGCTCAGAGCCTGGAGCCTGCTTCGGATGCTGTGTCTCCCTCTCTCTGCCCCTCCCCCATTCTCTGTCTCCTCTCTCTCTCTCTCTCTCTCTCTCAAAAATAAACACTAAAAAAAAAAAAAGATCATCCTATTGGGTGTTGTGCCAAGAAGAGTGCTAAGCTGTCAGCCATCACTTGGTCAATGATACGTACTGATTGTGGGAATGGCCCACTAGGTCCTGATTTTTAGCTTCGAAGCTGAAGTGCGCCTTGGAAACCTAGTCCAGCTCACTTTATAGTTCAAGAAACTGTGAACCAAGAGATGAAGTTAATTTGCTAAATTCACAGAACTAGCTAGAGGCAGTTCAGGGACCGGAGTCCTGGTCTGGCTTTGTTGGTTTTTCAGCACACCCTTGCTGGAGCAGGGAGCAGGGCTTCCCCACGCTCCCCCTCTGTTGCGTCAACACAGGGCTTTTTTGCTTTTTTCCCTTTGCCTTCTCACCCGCCCGCCTTGAGGAGGATCCTGGTTTCTCCAAATCTTACCCCCTCCACACAGGACCCGTTCCGTCAGCCCAACCCAAAGCCTCGCCTCCCCTTCCGCACAGGTAGCTGTATCTGGAGAAAGAAGGCTTTCCCGCTCTGCTTGCTCCTCTTCCCCTCCTGCTCAGCCCAGGGGACTGGAGAAGGCGAAGGCTGGCGGCAGGTGGCTGCTTCATTCCTTGACTCGGGGTCAGTCTCTCCTGCCTGTCTGTCCTCAGGAGCTCCTCACCTTCCTTCTGACACTTCGAGAAGCTGTGTCCTCGCAGCAGCAGGCAGGCGGGACAGGAAAGAAGCACCGCCCTGCGTTTCCCCAGCACTCGGGGCTTTCTAGGGCATCCTGTGAGCTTTACAGCAACCTGTGCGTTCAGTGGGAACAGATCCCCTGACTCCCTTTTTACCGACAAGGAAGTGACTACAGGTGAATACGGTGCAAGGTTTGCTCAGTCTTGCAGCCTCAGTGGCCGGGCTGGAAGCCGAGCCTCCAAATCCCAGTTTCGAATCTTTTCTGCGGTGTCATGTATTAATGTTAACAGCAAGAGACACAGTTTCTCACCGTCTGCTATTCCGAGATGTAGAGAATACTTCTTTTCCCCGAAGACCTTTGAAAGTCTTCTGAGGACATCAGTCTGAATTGCTCCAGCCGATTTAGCATCTCGGTCTTAGAGAAGACCACTGACCATTCAGATAGTGATATAATGGCCAGGTTCTCTGCTGCTAAACTGTCACCTTCACTCGACAGTTAACTAAATGCTGTTACATACGGACTTATGTTTGCAGTGTTCTTGTTGCCCTTTTGAGAATCCGTTGGCAACATTTATTCAGATTCTTGATTCAAACGGTGCGTGATACAACTGCTAATGATTTGATATGTTTGCAAGTTTTGAAAATCCACACAGCTGTAGCGTTTAGTCAGAAGTGTAAGAACTATTTCTTTACCTATAAAACATGATTTCATACTTTATTTAAACTAAAAACATAGTCTCTAAAACACTTACTGCTTAACTAATAAGAGAAAGTGATGTCATCACTTTCCCTGTTAAGGATGGTCCACAGAGATTGAAATTAATTTTTAACCCGATTAAATTCAACCAATACATTTTTCGGGATTGTATTCATGTTTATGTTCTTCCCCTGCCAAACAAGGTGATTTAAAGTAACGCTGCGGTGTATATACTCTCATAAGGAAAACCGAAATGCAGTTAAAAGCTTGCGAGTAAAATAAGTTCGGAAGGCTGAGAGGGCTCGTATGCAAAGCAGCTGGTCCGCAGCGTTTGTAATGCAGCTTCACCTTGCTGCCACTTGTCCTTGCAGAGGCCACCGGGCACACGTAATTGTTTGTAGGGAAGAGTCCTAGAAGGTGTGAAAAACCCGTGTGTCATACGGCCAGAGCTCGCAGTAGGATCTGAGGCCACAAAGCACAAGGCCCAGCTGGGCCACAGTAAATTCAGATAAAGCCACTGATACACATTGGAGTTTGTCCAAATCCATTTCCTGCAGAAGAATACCCAAGTTCTAGATTTACCTTTGATACGGTTGTCCCCACACATTTTTAAGTTGTTTTTATGTTCCAGATTGCTAAGTGGCGCACTGCTGGGAGCCCTCTTGTTGAAACAGTTCTCAGTTTGACCCGAGTGCCAGAGACAGAAGTGAGACTCTGGTGGGAATATAGTTTGCTTTACAAGCGTGAGTGAGGGGAGAGAACCAATTTCACTGAGTGAGGAGACCGTGGAAGGATTCTCACTCATATTAACCACCTGCCCAGCACTCAGTTTCCTGAATGATAAAAACTCTGTACGAACCCCGCCTCAGTGAAGTCCTATGTGGTAGTTTTCTCTTCTGATGGAGTGGCCGCGTCCTGTCATATTTGTTATCCTTATGTGCAATGGTGTGGTTTACTTCCTTTATAGATTAGAGATGCATTCTGCTTAGAGGAAGGTACACACACATACACACACACACACACACACACACAGACACACACACACACAGACACACTGATTTATACTAAAATCACGAGAAGCTTTTAAAATGATGTTTGGGGCACTTGGGTAGCTCAGGTGATTAAGCATCTGACTCTTGATTTCGGCTCAGGTTGTGATCTCATGGTTCATGAGATCAAGCCCCTGTCCGGCTGTGCACTAAGAGCGTGGAGCCTGCTTGGGATTCTCTCTCTTCCTGGCTCTCTGCCTCTTCCCTGCTTATGCTCTCTTGCTCTCTCTCTAAAAAATACATAAACTTAAAAAAATTAGAAAATAAATAAATGATGTTTAAAGTAAAAATGATAGCCTTAGGAAAATATATTAGCAACATTTCTTAGAACAAACATAAACAATATTAGTAAATAACTATGCAGAGTAGCACCATGTATTTTTACACTGTGAGTAACCATCGTAAAGAGAATCGATCAGCTTTAGGTATCAAAATGATTTAGGGCCTTTTTACTTTGTTCTTTTCATACCGTTTTGTTATCCTTATTAGTCTAGCTTTTTTCCAGATGTCATAACTCACAGACGCCTTATCTTTGTCTGGCCGCTATAACAAAAAAACCTCAGAATGTGGGGCTTAAACAACAGTTTGGAGGCAGGAAGTCCAAGATCAAGCCTCTGCCAGCTTCTGTGTGTGCTGAGGGCCCGCTTCCCTCGTTCTTGGACTCATCTTTTTGCTGAGTCCTCACATAGGGTCGGGGCAAGGGAGCACTCCCCTATCTCTTTTCCATATAAAAGGGCACCAATCCCATCCATGATGAAATCACTGCCCCAAAGCCCCAAACTCTTAAATACAATCACAGTGGGGCTTAGGCTTCAACACTGGGAAGAAGGGGCACAAACATTCGGCCTATGGCACACTTGTGCTGGTTAGGAAGGAAGGGACGGCATCAAATAAAGCTAATGACTGAAATGTTTACTCCTTGCGGGTTGAAAAGAACCATGATGTCTTTCAACTGGCTAATCTGGAACAGTTTTATCAAAGGGATAGAATGTAGTCATGTTTGATAGTTTCCATCCTAATGATTTCTACTGTCTTTTGTCTTAGGAACTATTCCAACATGACCAGTTTTGTATATTTATGGAGCGGAGTAAAATGCTGACAATTATAAATCGTTTGCTTGCTCAGTAGAGCTATTACTTCATCAACCGAAATTTTGAGTAAGCATCTCTTAGAATGGAAAAAGTTTAAATTAAGCCACCTAACAGGATTTATTCTGAGATTCTGAGAATAATTTTCCAAATATATCTGGAAAGGTAAATTGATTTTCGAAGCTGTATAATTGATTCATGTAAAGCCTCGTTTCCAAAACCCCATTTACTATCCACTGTGAGGGCAGCACCTGAATGCCCTCAGGGAGATGTCAAGCCAAGTGAGGCAAATGACGTTTCGGGCAACTAAAGAGAATGTTTGTGGTAGAATAGAATGAAAAGAGAGAAGATACGTTTTAGCCTCTGAGTGCCAACTTTTATAATGTCTGTGTCTCGTTTGCTCTCTTGTAGGTATGAGAAAGTGCCAGTCATCTTGGTTGGGAACAAAGTGGACCTGGAAAGTGAGAGGGAGGTGTCATCCAACGAAGGCAGGGCCCTCGCCGAAGAGTGGGGCTGCCCCTTTATGGAGACTTCTGCGAAGAGCAAAACGATGGTGGACGAACTCTTTGCCGAAATCGTGAGGCAGATGAACTACGCCGCGCAGCCTGACAAAGACGACCCGTGCTGTTCCGCCTGTAACATCCAATAGCGTCCGATGCGGCCCCCGGTCGGGCCTTGCCCGCTACCGCAGGCGAGGGCGCACCTCGTCCGCGCGACTGCGGAGTCCGCAGGGTGTGGGGGGTGACTCTGCAGTGCAACGGCCGCCCTCGTTTGGCGTCGAGCAGTGATTGTCAGTTGAGGTCTCTGAGTACCACTTGGGGTCAGTAGCTACAGTCTTCACCGTTGTCCTCGGCCTCCTGGACGCACCTGCAACTTGAAGGCATAGCCAGTCTACAGGGTGATCTCCTTCGGAAGCTGTGGTGGCATTGTCACCGAGTTGACAGAAGCAACTATTGTATAAATTCAAAATAATCATGAGAGAGAAACCGGAAGAATCCCTATGACCACTTGCGGTTAAGATATTTTGTCTTCTTTGAAAAAAAAAAAATAAGTAAAGGAGAAATATTTTCCTACGTAGAGTACTGAAATTTCAGGACTTGAGATAGTGCTTCTAACCAATGTATTCCGTCAAGTCAGTAACAGCTGACCTGCCAACGGCATTACAGGGAGAGATTCTTTCCTCAGCTGACGCATTTCTGTTCCTCAAAATTGATGCTTAACTGTAGATGTTATCCTAACGTGTGACGCAGAACTAACTCGTGCATCGATCCTTGCTAGAGCAAAAAAAATCAGAACAGGTTGTGTACGAATACGATCTGGCTTTCGAATGTGTTAAATCACCTGCTTTGCCACCCAAAATGGAGGCTCTCACAAGGGTTTGATCCAAATTCAACCCCCAAGCCCACCCTCTGTTAACAAAGCGGGCATGGTCTTAATTGACAAGAAGAAAGCGATGTGATGGGAAGATTGCCTCGCCTTACTCACAAGAAGCGTTCTGGTAGATTAACTAGTACCATCGTGTAAGGAAAATGAAGCCATGTTGCATCCACGTGTTCCCGTTTGCAGAAACCTCACAGGACAGTACACACATCTTGCATTTTTTACGTTCGTTAAAGCAGCAGACCTTCTTGCCTTTAAGGGCTCTGGTTGTGGTGTGATTCTTGGCTAACCTGCTTTCGAAATCACGTTTGCTATAGCAGAGCTTTATTGCAGGCATCTAAAAATTGAATAACCATGTGAAATAATTTGGGCTTAAAAGTAGAACATAAATTATAGAGTGGAAGGTAAGGGACAAAAAAAAACCAAAAACAAAAACAAAAAAACACAACCCTTTTATCTTTAATTTTCCTGGGGAATTATATAAAGATTTTCTTATAACAATTTTGCCCTGATTACTGAAGTGGCAAATAAAGCCAGAGAGAATATTTTCTTTTGAAAAGGTGCTCAAGCTCTGACATTTTGGGTTTTCATAGCCGTGAAGTATTTATCATTTGCATGACTAGTGGCACAGGAAAAACCTATTCGTAGGTTTTACAATCAAGTGCAGAAGGGTTTTGAGCAAACTTCAGAGCTGTAAATGCTGAAGAGAGTATCCTGAGCGAATCCTCTGGAGATAGATTTGGCCTTCAGAACTGCAATAGCGCTGAGCCTGAGATCTGCATCCTGCCCCACACTTTGTTGCTTTCACACACACGGGCAAGTAACCGCTGGTCTTCTGTGGGTACCTGAGAGAGGAGTGTGTGTTTGCGTGTGCATGTGTGTTTATTGTTCCTGAGAATTTGGCACAAGTCAGAGATCATTGCCTACACTGAGCATCCCGACTGCAGAATATAGTGTATCAAAAACATTTTTTAAATTATTTGCGTGTTTTTGACACTTTCTGAAATCCTTGGTAACCCCCAAGTGTTTAGTGAGCTGGCATTAAGCTTAGCGGATAGCAGAAAGGTGGATAGTACTTTTCATAGGTGAGAAAACAGAGATATGTGGATCCAACCAGGCTGTGATTGTTAAAAATCTTTGAATTGTGAATATTTGCATTCTTCAATATCGGTTTTTGTTTTTGTTTTTGTTTCTTTTATAACCCCCAATTGTGAAGCACCTTGTTTACAGGATGGAAAGTTCTAACCCATTTTACTGAAACAGATTTCAGTATGTAACAGTTGATTTGACTCAAACCTTTAGAGAAACCAGAGATTCAAGAAGTACGATTTATCTACTGAAAAATAGAAATATTTGTTAGTGAATCGGTTGAGACTTGAAGCGTCTAACTTCTCAGAATGATTGTTTTTTTAGAATTCCATATTTAACAGACAACTAAGAGCACATATTAAAAACATCTGTAAAGACTCTACAGTTTTACACTATGGATTGCCATGCAGACAAGAAAAAGAAGTCAAATATGAAAAGTATGGCAAAATGTAAGGTGGAAAGATTAACTAAAAATCCGGATTTTCGTCCCCCGTGTTTGTGTCAGACAGTAAGGTGGGTTTTCACTGTAAAGATGTTGATAAGAACTGATTTGGCTGCCTGATCAGTGTCTGCACACAGCCCTTCATATTTAGTGACAAAGCATCAAAGATATCCAGAAACATGGGAACCCTCTTGTGCTCTTAACTGTTGGTATTTCATCTGGTATGAATATAACTCGGTTTGAATGAATGTGTTTGTTGAGATGTTAATAACAAGCTTAAGAACGGGAGGATTGAATTTGTTGGCACACAAATCATCGTGGCTACAGAGAAAAGTTGGTGACCTTGTGTCGCTATTTATTTTATGCCCTGATCAGACTAGCACCTAGATAAGTGAAAGTTTTTCTAACATGCCTTAAAAATGTTATGGTTTGATCCAAAGACCCACTTTTTCTTTAGCTATTTGTGATAAGCTTTTTCCTTTGTTTTCCTTTTGTGTTGTTTTACTTTCAACACAGGCAGCGTTTTTTAAATTCTTTTTTTTTCCCCCTTTTATGTTGCAGCTTTTTGGGGGGGGGTTCTTTTTCAAGCTGTGATAGTGATGGTAACGGATGCCTTTCATTTTGTTCAATTTACAACATACACGCCAGCATCGGATCAAAAGCGTTACGTAAAATCTTCCTTAAACTATCGAAAGGTGCTCCGTGATCTTTTCCTTTGGTTCTTAGAACTAGAACTGAATTTTTGACTAAGTGCTAGAATTGCCGTCACTCTTCTGTGGAAAAACTACTGATATTTTATGCTTTTCTTTGTGAAGAAATGTTGCCTAAGGATGTCTGCTGTGTGTTTTCAGGAGTTTTCCGATGGGAACGTTGTCCATGTATGTCTGAATGTGAAAGTGCTTATTTTGTTTGTTGCTGTTGGTTTTCCGCTGGTTTGTTTTGGTTTTTAGTTGTTCTTCTCACTAGCCTTGTGTTCACGCTGGTAAGCTTTACCTGTCTCCTTGGCCAATCAAACGTTTGAGACTATGGGGGTCTTTTTTTTTTTTTTTTTTTTTTAATTAACGTGTCATTGTGCATCTATTAAATCTTGATCAGGGTTTCAAGAATGACCGCAGTGGGTTTTGGAAACAGACTTATCATTATTGATTTGGGGTTTCCCAGAGATATAGTTCACAGTTCATTGTTGAGCTCTAATACAACTGACCATTTAAAATTGAACAACAGTTTATTGTTTTGTAACAATGTCAGTTGTTAAACCTTGACATTTCGATTAAAACATGGATTGTAGTTATAACTCAATGCAAATTCAACAGTTGTATTTGGAGTTAAATTATTTTAACAAATAAATTTATTTAATGAAACTTCCTCTGGATTGGTTTGGTTCGGTTTTTGTACATGTTCATGAGGGAAATGTGTTCAATATATAGGAAAACAGCTAAGAATTGCCGTAGAATGAATTTAATACTCTTGATACAGAAATATCCAAGCTGAATTAAATGGACGATGCGTCATAAAAAAAGGAAGGTTAATAGATCATTTTCATACCCTTCATAAATAATAACACAAGAAAGACTTTAAAATTAGTAATTACAGGGGTAATTCCTGATTTTACTGGGTGGCACAGTCGGTTAAGTGACTGACTCTTGATTTCGGCTCGGGTCATGATCTCATGGTTTGTGTGTTCGAGCCCCGAGTTGGGCTCTGTGCTGACAGCGCAGAGCCTGCTTGGGATTCTCTCTCTGTCTCTCTGCCCCTCCCGTGCACTCTCTCTCTCTCTCTCTCTCAAAATAAATAAAATTTTAAAAAATAAAATAAAATCAGTAATTACAAATACAAACTTGTCTCCATAAATAGTGTTTTATATTTTTGAGGACAGCTAGCTAATTGGAAGTCTCAATGCTAATGTGAACACAATCATTCCAGGTAATTAACATTAATTAGCAGTTGCTCTGTGGTCCTGCTAGTGTAACTAAAATGTATCCTTCTAGTGAGGGGTTGGGGCTGTCTTTTTGTTGAGGTCTGGTGGATTTTAAGGTGCCAGAAGCTGGAGGTTGCTGCTCGGTAGGGCTGTAGGGCCTGCCTGTTCTATATGGGGCCCTGTGAATGTTGACAGAGGCTGTTAATTATGTACAGCCTTCAGCTGCCCTGATAAGGAGCCCATTCATTCCCTAAGCCAATTTAAACTATGCCTTTTGGTTATGTTGCCTTCAGACTCTGTTGAAATCCTCTGGCAACATTCCACCAGTTTAGAGGCTTCATTGTTTTAGAATATAAGAATAATCTGAATGAATATAACGGAGGCACTGTAGATAGGATCTCAAATATTTAAAGGAAAACGTGCCTATATTTTAGTGTAACAAATCAGTATCTGGTTAGCCTCATGATCTCACTTGAAGCTTTTATAAAGTAATTAAACCTATCAAATTATAATTTCAATTGGGAGAATTTCTTTATGGCCCAAAGAGCAGTATTTTGAAATTCTCCCAAGTTGTACTATTTCCTGATTGCTGGAGGGCCGTGAATGGAAATCTAGGGAGCTGGAGGAGTAAAGTGCCGCCCAGTTTGGAACCCATCTGACCCCTGGAACCTGTGAAGCAGACAGAATGGTCACAAGTTCCCTAAAAAAGCTGCTTACCGGGGCGCCTGGGTGGCGCAGTCGGTTAAGCGTCCGACTTCAGCCAGGTCATGATCTCGCGGTCCGTGAGTTCGAGCCCCTCGTCGGGCTCTGGGCTGATGGCTCGGAGCCTGGAGCCTGTTTCCGATTCTGTGTCTCTCTCTCTCTCTCTCTCTGCCCCTCCCCCGTTCATGCTCTGTCTCTCTCTGTCCCAAAAATAAATAAAAACGTTGAAAAAAAATTAAAAAAAAAAAAAAAAGCTGCTTACCTATTTGTTTCTTAATTTTCAAAATATATGTTACATGTAAGTACTAATAAACCATAGTAGCACTCATTTGTCAAATGGATAAACTGGTTTCACATTTTTTAATATTAACTTCTTTGGTTTTGTTTTCTCTTTGAGGTATTGGGGGTTTTTTGGGGGGTGGGGGGTTCAGAGAGAGAGAGGGCACAGTGAACGAGGGGGAGAGAGAGAGGGAGAGGGAGAGAAGCAGGGTTCACCCGATGTGGGACACGAGCTCACAAACTGCGAGATCATGACCTGAGCCAAAGTCAGATGCTTAACCGACTGAGCCACCCAGGCGCCCCGAGGTATTAGATTTTTTAAAAGATCTGCTGCTTTTCCAGGTAAGATGATGTAGTATATCTTTTGATACTTTCTTAGAACAGTAGTCTTCATGTTACCTTCTAGGATTTCTCTAAGATCTATTAGTGAAGAAAAAGAAGACTATCAACTTGGAAGATTAAATACAAAGACCTATTTAGTACACACGAACTAGGAAAAAAGAAACTGTAGGAATGATACTTGGTTTAGTTTATGGGAATTTTTTACAAAATCTTCCCATTTCAAAGACTCAGAAGTATCAAAGATTTCATTGTTTTATCATATGATTACAATTTTACATTGACAGTATTTGGGGTATGATTTACATTTTTATCTTTTAAAATATCAGGTATCAGGGCACCTGGGTGGCTCAGTCAGTCAAGCGTCCCACTTCGGCTCAGGTCATGATCTCACGGTTCGTGAGCTCGAGCCCCACGTTGGCTCTGCACTGACGGCTCAGAGCCTGGAGCCTGCTTTGGATTCTGTGTCTCCTTCTCTCTCTCTGCCCCTCCTCCACTTGCATTCTGTCCCTGCACTTTCTCAAAAATTAAAAAAAAAATTTTTTTAATTTTTTTTAAACGTTTATTTATTATTGAGAGAGCATGAGAGGGGCAGAGAGAGGAGGAGACACAGAATCCGAAGCAGGTTCCAGGCTCCGAGCTGTCAGCACAGAGCCAGACACAGGGCTCGAACTCCCGAACCGTGAGATCATGACCTGAGCCGAAGTGGGACGTTTGACTGCGCCACCCGGGCACCCTGTTAACTCTTCCTGAATGGTGTCCACCACTGAATGGTGACCTCTGGTCAGCTATCGCTCATGGAGGGTTACTGTCACATCAGGCCTGGTGTGGCAACAAACAGGCATCCACACATAATCCCCGATCCCAAAGACCTCTTTGCTGTCTTACCCCATTCAGGCTGCTCTAACACAAGCCTAAACCAGGTAGCTAACGAACAAATGTGTATTCCTTATGGTTCTGGTGGCTCGGAGATCAGGATCAAGACCGGCCGATTTGGTGCCTGGCAAGGGTCCACTTCCAGCTGCGCTGACTGCCCACTGTGCCCTCCCATGGCAGAAGGGAGAAGGCGCCGCTCAGGTGTCTTCCGTGAGGGCACTAACCCATGACCTCATCCCCTCCTAGGGGCCTCCTGGGGGTTAGTTTCAACATCTGAATTTTGAAGGGATGCACACATTCAGTCTATAGTACCAGTCTTTCATCTCGCCTTTTCCTTTAAGTCAAGGCAGATACAAATTAGCCCCCTGGTAATAACATAATTAATTTTTTCCCTACTTGTACATACCAGAATCCCAGTAACCCAGGCCAAGCCAAAGTCCTGGGCGCAGCCCATAGGGCTGTCGCTGACTCCGTTCTTTCTTCCCAAGGCAGGTGTGACCAGCCCGAATGAGTCCATGCTGGGGACTTTGAGGAGTCTGTGATGGATGGGAGTGGATGACAGTACAGCAGGGCTCCAGGGCTGTGCTATTTACAGGGTGTGTCTACTTCCTCAGGAAACACTCGGGCTAACAATAGGATCTGCCAGGGGCTGGCCTGGGGGCTAGGCATTGGAGGCACTGTGCTAGTTTGGGGACACCAGCAAAGCTGAGAGGGGCAGGGAGCTGTATTGCAGATACTCCCTTGAACAATAAACTCTGACTCCCCAGTATCCTTGACCTCGGCCCATATCAGGAAATGGTGAGTTAGCAGTGGCACTGAGAGAACATTGTCCAAAATATCCAGGAATCCCTGGATCCTATCCTTGAGGGAGGTGTAAGCTCGTGTGAAAGCAGCCTCACACAATGACATGTGCACAAATGCACACACATATGCACACACACACACACACACACACCCTAAAACACCGGGGTAAGGGAATGGCAATTACTTGCTGGAGATTTTATTTTTATTTTTTAATTTATTTTTATTTTAGAGCATGCATGGGGCAGGGCAGAGAGAGAGAGAGAGAGAGAGAGAGAGAGAATCTTAAGTAGGCTCAGCCTGGAGCCGAACTCAGGGCTTAATCCCACAACCCTGGGATCATGGCCTGAGCCGAAATCAAGAGTCAGACACTCGAGGCACCTGGCTGGCTCAGCGGTCAAGCGTCTGACATCGGCTCCGGTCATGATCTCACAGTTTGTGACTTCAAGCCCTGCATTGGGCTCTGTGCTGACAGCTCAGACCCTCAAACCACTGAGCCACCCAAGCACCCCTGGAGTTCCAATTTATTTTTCTTTTAATTTTTAATTTTTTTAACATTTATTTACTTTCGAGAGAGAGAGAGACAGAGTGCGAGTGAGGGAGGGTAGAGAAAGGGAGACAAAATCCAAAGCAGGCTCCGGGCTCTGAGCTGTCAGCCCAGAGCCTGAGGCAATGCTTGAACTTGAACCTTGAGATCATGACCTGAGCTGAAGTCAGATGCTTAGCTGACTGAGCCACCCAGGCCCCCCAGGAGCTTTCATTTTCAAGCGGCAGTACAGAGCTCTGGTGCACTGCCTGAACCCCAACAGATTGAGGTCTGCTCGAGGAGCTAGAAGGAGACGCGAACCAAAGTCCTCTGTCTACATCTAGCCTGAAGCCTGAATCCGAATCCTGAAGGTTGCCTCCGCTAGCGAGAAGAACCGAAAGAGGAGAAATGAGTTTGATCTAGTGCCTATCACAGCGTTCCCCTGGGCCGTCCTCCCAGGGCCTGACTGCGGGGAGGAGGAGGAGGCTCGCAGGAGGAGGACGCTCCTGGGAGAGCTGCCTCCAGACTTCTCCTCTCACTTCACAAGGGAGGAGAGGGAAGGATCGAGAGGCCCTGGCCTTCATCCTGGAAGGGCCATCTGGGCAGCCTGCACGTGGCTGAAGGAGCCTTTAATCCGACTGCTGTCCAGCAGCCCTCCTCCTTTTGGGAGCGAAACAGAGACGAAAGTGAAAACCAGTACAGGTTAGAGGGTGGCTTTTTCTCCACCAGAGCCGAAAACACCTTTCTTGGAAGCAAAGTTTGAATGTTTTCCCTTGATTTATTTTGTTTGCTTCATTATTCACTATGTTTTGGTTCATTTACAGTCTGTATTCATTATCTATTGCTGTGTAACAAATGACCCCAAAGCTTAGAAGCTTAAAACAACAAACATTTATTACCTCACAGTTTCTGTGGGGCAAGAGTCTAGCCATGGCTCTGGTCACTCCCAAGTCTGCAGTCAAGCTGTGGGCTGGGCTTTCAGTCATCTGAAGGCTTCACTCGAGGTCCATCTACCGCTAAGCTCCTTCAGTGGTTGTTGGCAGGATTCGGTTTCTCTAGGGCTGTTGCAGTGAGGCCCTTACTCCCTTGTTGGCTGTCAGCCGGAGGCCTGACCATATGGGCTTCACCACAGGGCAGCTCGCAATGTGGCAGCTGGCTTCATCCTAGCTGGCAAGTGAGAGCAAGAGAGGAGTACCAGCAAAATTGAGTCACAGTCTTCTGTTTTTATCTCAGAAGTGAAACCTCACCATTTTTCCCTGTTTGCTTCGTTAAAAACAAGACACTGGGTTCAGCCCACACTCCAGAGATCACACCAGAGTCTCCGGATGGTTCATTTTATGCGTCAATGTGACAGGGCCATGGGGTGCCTAGATATTTGGTCAAACATCATTCTGGGTGTTTCTGTGAGGGCATCTTTGGAGGAGATTAAATTGGCAGACTGAGTAAAGCAAGATTGCCCTCCCTGTTGGGGGTGGTCTCCTTCCAATCCATTGAAGACTTAAATAATACAAATAGGCTGACCTTCCTCCAAATAACAGTGAATTCTTCCTGCCTAACAGCACTTTGAACTAGAATATTGGCTTTTCCCTGCACTCAAACTCAAACTGAAACATTGGCTCTTCCTAGGCCTTTAGTCTGCCAGCCTTCAGACTGGGATCATACCATTGGCTCTCCTGGTTCTCAGCCCTCCGGCTCAGACTGGCACTGCATTATTGACTTTTCTGGGTCTTCAGCTTGCTGACTCACCCGCAAGTCTCAGGACTTGCCAGCCTCCGTAATCTCATGAGCCAATTCCACGTAACAAATCTCTCTCTATATAAATAGACGATACATGCATACAAACATACACACATACATCCTGGTCTATTTCTTTGGAAAGATTCAGCTAATATAGGTGAGAATGCCAGGAGGCAAAGATCATCGGGTGCCACCTTAGAAAGCTGCCTACCACATGTTATTATAAATTTTATCCCATACTATCTCCCTACTTAGAGAATTATGATCCCAATCTAAGGATTTCAGTGTTTGCCATTTTTTCCCATTTATCTTGATTTTAATTCCTCCCCTACCATCATGTGTACCACTATATCTAGAAAAAATGTCCAGGGCACCACAGACAGGCAAGAAGTCCTTACCTACTATGATACTAACTGGAAGGGCAGGAACTAATTATGTTTCAGTATTGAATATTACATAGGCATAAGTTAAATTTAGTTTTTCTGATTAAAGCAAAATAATTTCCCAAATACCCAGACGGAATATTTCCCAAACTGTATTCCCAAATCAATTCCCAAATACATTTCCCAAATGTGCCATACCAGTACAGTTTTCAGAGGAAATTGATTGGCCTTCATTAAATGATAAACCAGCAATCTGACAGAGTATTCTTCCACGGGTAGATTCTAGAAGCTATTCTGCCATCTGCAGTCAGGGGATGGGACGGTTGAGTCTTGCTACCTCTTTAACTTCTCGTAGTCAAGGCTGATTACAACAAATTAATAAATTAATTTAAAAAATAGTGAATATCTGATTTGGTTTCCTTTTTCTTTGTGAAGCTTTTTCATAATTGTCAGTAACAAAGCAGGTTGAGCCTCTGGTGACAGTTGATTTACTATCAGTTTACTGCATTTACCTGGTTGCGAATTAACTGGTTTGGTTTATGGACTATTCTAGCAGGCCCATGAAATGAGACGATCTTCCTCCCCACAGAGATTGTCTCTCAGAGGGCCTTGGTAATTAAGGAGGAGCTGATGAGATCTGGTGGGTAGATCTCTGAGTGGGAGGAGCTGTTCTGATTAAATTAGGAGCATGAAACATGGAGGGTCCCTCTCTTTCCCCACTAGACCACGGGCCCCAAAGTTTGTTCTGTTTTTTTTTTTTTCTCTGCTACAGAGAAGCTAGTCACTGCAGTAATCAGTACTAATTACCAACCCTACTCCCAACCCCACTATTCCCAGGCGATGACAATATCATAGGTCACTGTAGTACCTTAACCAAAACAAATAGTCTATAAAACAGTTTCTGCAACGGGCTAATAAAGAATTTACTGTAGTTTGAGGTCTGTTTGGTTTTTTTTTTACAGACCCATAAACATACCTACAGTAAAATGCCCCAAATTTGTCTGCATACCTCAATGGACTTTTACGGATGTAACCACCAGCCACATCAAGATACAGAACATCCCTGTCACTCCAGAGGGCTCCTTCTCAGTCATTACCTGCACCCCAGCGGTAACTACTGTTCTGACTTCTTTCACCATACATTATTTTTGCCTTCTTGAACTCCACATAAATTAAATCGTATAGTGTGTACTCTTGTGTGTCTAGAATCTTCTGCTCAGCACTATGTCTGTGAGATCCACTCTTGCTGCTCCTATGGCTGTAGTTTGTTCTTTCTTATCATTGTATATAGTGTTCTTGCTTATGAACATACTTTTTGAACATACTTTATACAATCTACGGTTAAAGGACGTTTGTGTTTTTCCCAGTTGGGGTCCGTTGTGAATGAAGCTGCTGTGAACATTCTCATACATAACTTCCGTGGACGGGCACCGTGCTCATTTCTCCCAGATAGATATCCAGGAGTGGAGCCTCTGAATCACAGGTGTGCTTGCTGTTTGCCTTCCGTAGACCATTTTCTCAAGTGGTTGGACCAGTTTATACAATAACAAGCAATGTGCGACAACTTCGATTGCACATGTCATAGGCCGGGCTCCCTGGGACGCAGGTTCTGCGACAGAGCTTAGTGTGCAGGATTTTTGTAATGAAGTGCCACTGGGACCAACTTCTGGGGGATAAAGTAAGACTGGACAGAGGGAGAAGGTGAGCTACAGTGTGGGGCTGACAGCAATCTGGGAGAGGGGTGGGGAATTAGAATGGCCCCTCAGAATTGTCCCCAGTTGGGTCAAGTTGGCTAATCCTTTACGCCCTCCAGCCATCAGTCACTGTGACCTTGGATGAGATGCAGCCCAGACAGTCTCTAAAGGATTGGAGAAGGAGGTTGTCAGCACTGCCAGCAGCTGGGGCAACAATCACTGTATTGAAACGAGATCCAGGCAGTGCCTCACGGTGTCTATCAGCTCCACGCACCGACACACATACCTAACGCCGTCAGTGTTTTTCATCTGAGTCCTTGTGGTGGGTGTGTAGTTGTATGTCATTGTGCGTTCTACCTTGCTTTTCTCTAAGGCCGATAATAGTCACATGCTTATTGGCCATTGGTGATCCTTTTTTGTGAAGTACCTGTTCAGGTCTTTTGCCCATTGTTTAAATGTGTTGTTTGTCTTTTCCTTTACATTTGAAGTTTTTTATATTTTCTGGATATGTATTTGTAGATATACCATCTTAGTCTGACACTTGCCTTTTCACACACTTGTTCGGGTCTCTTGACACAAGGAAAGTAGTCAATGTACCGATCTTTTCTTTTATAGTTATTTTTATTCTTTTAAAGAAATCTTTCTTACTTCAGGGATGTTCTTGACCTCTTTTTCCTCAATAGGTTGCTGAGTTGGCCTTATGCATAGAATAACTGTAGAATAATTCCTTTAATCATAGAGTTTGTTGCACAAATAAACATGAAGCTGCCATAATTAATTAGTCTTTGTTTCATATTATTGATGATTTATTGAAACATTTAACTGGGAAGTTTGGCTCTTGGTCAGTGGATCCCCAAATGCATTTTACCAAGTACTAAGTCTGTGTTAAATAGGAAAAAGAATTTCATGATCAAATAAATTTGAAAAACACCTGGTTAAACAAAATTAAGCATGTTTTCTACTGTAGAACTCCTTGGAATCTTCAACATTTTAATCTACATTATGCAACTTCAAGAGACGTGATAGATGCATCCTGTCTCTAAATTATTTGACCATAGAAACCTTTTTTTTTTCTCAGAACATTTCATAGGACTAGTGTTTCACAGGTCACGAGTTTAGTAAATATAAGGCAAGGGGTATGATATCGGACCAAAAAAGAGGTAAAAAAAAAAAATGAAATCCAAGAATCCATAGTGATATATTAAAATTTCACTAAGAATAAGAAGGGGTTAGTCTTTTTTTTTTTTTTTTTTTTTTTTAGAGAGAGTGTATGCACAAGCAGGGGAGGAGAGGGGTAGAGGGAGAAAGAGAATCCCAGGCAGGCTCTGGACTGTCAGCATGGAGCCTGACACAGGGCTCGATCCCACAATCCTGGGATTGTACCTGAGCAAAATCAAGAGTCAGACACTCAATGAACTGAGCCGCCAAGGTGCCCCAGCCATTTTTTTTAAAATAGGAGGATACTAGTTAATAAATATAGAAAGACTGATAGAACCAGGAAATCATCATTTTGCAATTTTTCACATAAAAGTAGAATCAGGCAAGGATCAACAATGAATGCTAAGAACATTGGGTCAAATTGTTATGAGGAAATGGGACCTTCACATGGTCTCAATATATCATTACACAAAATACTTCTTCATTGTGAAGGGAAACAGTTAGCTTTTCGGTGGAAAGACCTGGTTGACACTAACTAAACCAGAGGATCCAACTTAGCACCACCCACAATGGGATGAAACCCATTATAGTCCCTGCTGTGATGCAATGGGAAGCGGCCCATGTCACTTATGTGGTGTTCTTGCCAGAAACGTTCTGACCCTAAGCATAGGAAAGCAATCAGACAAGTCCTCATTGTGAGGCATCCCACAAGAATAGGTTTGGATGCTTCAAAAACATTTGTCTCAAAAGACAAAAATAGTGGAGTGGGGATGGGATGCTGCTCTATATTTAAGGTAGATGTTTAAGAAGAAAAAAATGGAAACAATGCCTCAACATTTCCCCTGCCTCCTGTCCTTTGCAGGTACAATGTGGTTCCATTAGCAAAAATTTACTGCACATACAAAGTCTCAAAGAAAAGGAATATGGGTCTCCACCCCCAAGGGAATGCATCAAAATCTGCATGTGGATACGCATAGAAAAAGCCAGTATTTCTCCTGATCTGGAAATTCAGAAACCTCCTTCCCCTGAACTTTGTACTCCACCCCTTTCTTGCTGAGAATCACCAAATTAAGTCAGGACTTTTCCTTTAACATACATGACGCCCATAACACTCGCTACCCAAATTAAAAAAAAAATTTTTTTAACATTTATTTATTTTTGAGGGACAGAGAGAGACAGAGCATGAGCGGGGGAGGGACAGAAGGAGAGGGAGACACAGAATCCGAAGCAGGCTCCAGGCTGAGCTGTCAGCACAGAGCCCTAAGTGGGGCTCAAACCCACGAACCGTGAGATCATGACCTGAGCCGAAGTTGGCACTTAACCAACTTAGCCACCCAGGTGCCCCAACTCACTATCCAAATGGTCCAACTTTTGCCACCCTTATGGCTAATACAAACTAAAGATGGCCCAGGGTACTGCTGCCCTGTGGTAAGTAAGAAAGCAACTAAGTAATTTTGGAGTCTACCCTGTGAACCCTAATGAAAGACTTAAGATAGACATCAATTATTCCCTTAAACCAACTCAAAGTTTCATTATCCCCTCCCTCCCTTCCTTCCTTCCTTCCTTCCTTCCTTCCTTCCTTCCTTCCTTCCTTCCTTCCTTTTTCCCTCCCTCCCTTTCTTCCTCCCTTCCTTCCTCCCTTCTTTCTTTCCTCCCTTTCTCCTTCTCTCCCTCCTTCCCTTCCTCCTTCCCTTCCTTCTTCCCTTCCTTCCTTCCTTCCTTCCTTCCTTCCTTCCTTCCTCTCTCCCTCCCTTCCTTCCTCCCTCCCTTCCTTCCTCCCTCCCTCCTTTCCTTCCTTCCTTTCTTCCCACTCTCTCCTTTCCTTCCTTCTTTCCTTCCTCCCTTTCTCCCTTCCTGCCTCCCTCCCTCCCTTCCTTTCTCCCTCCCTCCCTCCCTTTCTTCCTTCCTTCCTTCCTTCCTTCCTTCCTTCCTTCCTTCCTCTCTCCCTCCCTCCCTTTTTTCCTTCCTTCTTTCCTTCCTTCCTTCCGTCCTTCCTTCCTTCCTTCCTCTCTCCCTCCCTCCCTTTTTTCCTCCCTTCCTTCCTTCCTTCCTTCCTTCCTTCCTTCCTCTCTCCCTCCCTCTGTTCCTTCCTCCCTCCCTTCCTTCCTTCCTTCCTTCCTTCCTTCCCTCCCTTCCTTCCTTCCTCTCTCCCTCCCTTCCTTCCTCCCTCCCTTCCTTCCTCCCTCCCTCCTTTCCTTCCTTCCTTTCTTCCCATCTCTCGATCGCTCTCCTTTCCTTCTTTCCTTCCTCCCTTTCTCGTCTCTTCTTCCGGAATCCCTCCCTCCTTCGCTTGTCTTCCTCCCTCCCATCGCCTGTTTTTTCCTTCCTTCCTTCCTTCCTTCCTTCCTTCCTCTCTCCCTCCCTCCCTTTTTTCCTTCCTTCTTTCCTTCCTTCCTTCCTTCCTTCCTTCCTTCCTTCCTTCCTTCCATCTCATTTACCACCAGTATTGTCCATGGACCCGCACAGCTGGATTAGCTCCACGTCCTAAATCCAGACAATTGCTATTTAAGTCATTAACAGTATTTCCTTTTGAGAACGATTTTGGTCTAGTAGCCGCTCTGGTTGTTTTCTCTAGTAATAAATTAGTTCACTTTAGCAACTCCTGGCGTTTTCATTCACCACTCAGGGACATGTGATTTACAACTATAGCAAAACACACTAAAATTTTTCTACACTCTTTTCATTCACTCGTACAACAAGTATTTCCTTGTATAATTTTTTTAAATGACAAAGTTTTTTTGGTTGTTGTCGCGAATATCATAGACAACCAAAAGGATTTCTCGGCATTAACTTTAAACCGGATGACAGTGATGGTTAATGTTTGTCCTAGTGTCTGTGGGGACTCTGTCAGAGTCTTGCAAAGCTGCCATGGTCTGCAGGAGGGGGTGGGTGGAAGGGCAGAAAGAAGCCCACGGCCCACAGGCAGGTTTGGCTGGGATGCTGGAACTTGCCAAGCACAAGCAGGTCCTTCTAGGGACTCAAGGGATGGTCTTTGGAGGCTAAGGCCTGGCAGGAGTTCTCGACAGAGAAATGTGATACTAAGAAACGGAAAACCCTAAAGTAATGGCCAGCCTTCTCATCACTACTTGAAGGAGTTCCAAAGAGTAGGAAAAGAATACATCTTTTCTTTTTGTTTAATTGTCCCTGCAGAATTCCTAATGTGCCTTCAAAATGACTGTGTCCTCTTTTCTTTCTTCCTACAATGACTTATCAAGCCTCAGTCCTGAACAAATACCATCTGACATTTTAGCACATCAGTGGCTTAGAAAAATATAATTAAAGGTAAAATGTACTAGAACTGAACAATATAGATACCCTAGTCACTCACTTTTAATTACATTTGGATAGATCCTCCGTTGCCATGGAAACTCTCTCCTTGGGAAATTTTGGAGGCAGGGATCTGCTCCAAGTTTCACAGTTGTGTATCTTAAAGAAATTTTTTGTTCTATTTAGAAGTTTCAAAGCTATGCTGCAAATTTCCACTGGGATAACATGCAAACTTAGCTGTTGTTAGTTGCACAAAACAGTTAATTATAAAAGGCATTGTTTGCTTTTCATTGTTACAAATTGTTACAAATTTCATGGTTACAAATTCTTCCTATATGGAACTAGTTTCTTTATGGTGAATAGGTGGGTTGATTCCTTCAACTTCTATGTCCAATATGGCAGCCATTAACCACATCCTCATGTAGCTATTTAAGTCTATGTTAATTAAAATTAAATACAGTACAAATCTTCGGTAGAACTACTTGAATTTCAAGCCACACTGGACACATTTTAAGTGCTCAATAGTCATAGGTAGTTAATGGCTGTGTTCTAGACAGTATAGATACAGACCACTTCCATCATAGCAGGAAGTTCTATCCAACGACCCTACATTACAGTAACGATCATTTGTATCAGCCCTATTCAGTTTTCTTTGCTCAGAAACAGTAAGAGACCACGAACACATATGCGAGGCTAGTTTCGTGAGCTTGCAATCTGAGTAGTCATAAAGGGACTTGCACTTAAGTAGGACCTCAGGACCTTGGGCTGGGTTTCATGCTCTGTTGCCACAATCTTGCAATTCTTAATACTTTTGAACAAGGGACTCCCCACTTATGCATTAGGCTTCTCAAATATGTAGCCAGTCCTGCATATAGGAGATGGAGCTTGGATATTGAGTTATTTCCGTTCCCTTGCGATTGGTTCATTTCCAGCCTCCTCTCCTATAGTCCTTAGAGAGTGAGGGAGAGCGGTTGGCACCCAGAGTAAAATTCAGGTGCCTGCAAACCTTTAGGCTGTCTCCTCAGAGACCCTCATCAGGGATTCAGTTTTGAGTACATCTGTTCACAGGAATGCTTGAAGCCCAGACTGTGTCCCAACACCTCCAACATTAAGAGAAAGTTGGATTCTCTTTTGAACAGGTGTTTTCTAACATGGATTCTGAGTTGCCCACAGTGGAATCCCCTTCCCTTCAACAGCCTTGCCAACGCTTGTGTTTAAGCTTCAGCCTCGTTACTTCCACTCATCAGTTATTCATTCCTTTATTCTTCGAATCATTCATTCAACAAATCTGAAGTATCTAGTATATACGAGACACTGCTGCAGATAGGAATAAAAAATGATATGACACGGACCTACTGTTGCCATCTGGTAAATTATGTGCTGCAATTAACCCAACATTAACAGCAGATATGGGAGGACAGTAAAATCAAACGCAGCCCGAGTATCATCAAGGATTTATTAGCTGCTCTCCACGTTTCCATGGTCACATTGAAACAAAAACAATAAAAACAGGATGAATGTAGCAACAATATGACTGATTCATGTACTGTGTTATGAAGTTCTCTTCCAGAAAGTATGTACCACTCAGAAAAAGAAAAAACAGCACGGGTAATAATAGTGTTAAGTAACAACACAGTAAATACCAAAGTCATTTTCACTTGCTTCTGGAATTCACTGTGTGACATGCTTTTCTGAAAACTTTGACTCCTAATTACGTTTGAGTTAAACTAACATTGCAATGGTGTTGCATTCTGTGAGCATATATGATCCAGGTATGTACCAAACAACAGAGGGAAGACAGCATATAACTGGCCAAACAGAAATTTGCGAAGGCAGAGACATTGAGCTGTCATTTTACAAAGTATTATTCTTTCCTTTCAATATCTTGGGGGGACTTGCAAGAATTCATACCATATAAATTAACTAGGAAATAAGAGCAAAGGGAATATAAAGAAAAAAACTTGGGGAAAAAAAACCCAGGGGTACAGTTATCCACAATGCATGCTGGATGGTACTATATTTCTGAAAGCTGAGCCCTTCATACTTGATTCTGAGTTCCCTGGCAGCCAAAGTCAAGAGGAAAACAAAACTATGGGATTTGAAATGTCCTTGGGTTAAAAATAACCAACGCTGGAGATTTGTTTTAGATATTTCTGTGGATCCCCATAAAGGGCACGCTGTATGATGTAGCAAATGATACCATCAACTACATAGTGGGGCCTGTTCTGTTGTTAGTCTAGTGATTCCCGCCACTCATCTATTCTTTTCAATGCTTAATGTTTATACAATGATTTTCTGGATTTTCAGCAAAGGGGTGAGTTTTGAAATGTCCTATTTAAAATATTCCAGGAAGATGAGGACTTTTGTTACTTTCAGGCACCACGCGATAACTAATCGATGGTAAGTGAACTTTTTGAAGGGAATGAGGAAAGGATCTTCGTGAGGTAGCTCAGAATTTAGGGGTCAGATTATTTGACAGAAAGACCCTCCTCAGATCCTTCATTATGAGAATGGTGTGCACGGAAAGTGCAGGAATAGAAGAAACAGAGGGAGAGAGAGGCAGCAAGACAGAAACGGAGCAGAGAGCTGTCCTGAGAAGTTAGCCCTGTTGGATTCAGAGTCCTCCACCATGACCCAGAGGATGTCCTGTGAGAAGATGCTAGACATTCAACGGAAGCAGTGCTGGAGTCTGTGGGCTCTCTGGGCACGGCATCGGGGTAATGTTTGGGGGGTAGTAAGCACATATGGACTATGTGTGTGTGTTCTCTTTTCTCTTTTTATTAATTAGGTATAACTGACGTATAACATTATATGTTTCATACATTTTTTAAGAGACTTAATTTTTTAAAGCAGTTTTAGGTTCACAGAAAAAGTGAATAGAGCTATAGAAATGTCCCATATACTCCCCACTGCCCCATATGCACACCCCCCACTATTAGCATCCCACAGCAGAGCGGTATATTTGTTACAATCAGTGAACCTGTGTTCACACGTCGTTATCACGTAGGGTCCATAGTTTATAATAGGGTTCACCCTTGATCTTGTACATTCCGTGGGTTTTGACAAATGTATAATGCCATGTATCCAACACTATAAGACTATATTTGTTTTAAATTGAAGTATAATTGACATATAACATTATGTTAGTTTCAGACATGTAATATAATAATCTAATATTTGCATATATTGCAAAATGACCATCACAATAACTAATTAACATTCATCACCAAACATAGCCACAAAATTTTTTCTTATGAATCTTCTTATGAATCTTTCTTATGAATCTTTCTTATGAATTTAAAATCTCCTCTCTTAGCAACTTTCAAGGTCCATCTATGTTGTCACAAAAGGCAAGATTTCATTCTTTTTATGGCTGAATAACATTTTATTATATATACACACACACATATACATATATCACATTTTTTTAGTGTTTACTTATTTATTTTGAGAGAGAAAGAAAGAGAGAATGAGCAGGGGAGGGGCAGAGAAAGAGAGGGAGACCGAGAGAATCCCACACAGTCTCCACGCTCAGCGCAGAGCCCATCACAAGGCTTGATCTCACAACCATGAGATCATGACCTGAGCCAAAATCAACAGTTGGATGCTCGACTGACTGAGCCACCTAGCTGCCCCTATATACATCACATTTTCTTTATCCATTCATCCCATTGATGGACAAAGCTATCTATATATTTTTAACTTCAGAAAATCACAGTTCCTTATATTCCTGTGGCCAGACTTGACCGTGATGTCATCAAGAGCTCAGGATTTGAGAACAGCCAGAGCCAAGTCCTCCATTTCTACAGCAGAAATCCATGGGTTCTAGGGCACTAGAATGAGGTGAATGGTGGACTTTCAGTTCAAGAGCTTTTTCCTGATTAACTCCAAGTTTGATTTTCTCTACTCCCAGTCTGCAAAACTATACATCCTAGTGGGAGGTGGAAATAGCATGTATAATGAAAAATAATGGAGTGTGGTATAAATTTAATTAGGAAAAGCCAATTATAATTTTACCCCAGAAGACTGAGATGCTTAGGGAAGTGAATTGAATTTTAAAGTTAATTAGGCAATAATATATTGCACCATTTGTTGAAAATCTTTCTAAAATTTATGTGTTCAATTTCAGAGTTATAATAGTAGCAGGGTTTTGGGTCCATATCGCTTTTCCTAATTCCTCATTAAATTGCCCATGAAAATACTGAAAACTAAAAACTGATAAAGTGCCAATGTCAAAATAAATAAATAAATAAAATTTAAAAAAAACAAACAAAAACAAAACAAAAGTGCCAAAATCAAGGTGGGATTTCTACTAACTGCATTATCCCTATATTTCTATATTTTACCACAGTTTAACACACACACACACACACACACACACACGCACGCACCCTCATTAACTTAAAGGCAAAATACTAAAAGTAATCCCAGTACATTAAAGGAAAAAAAGAAGAGAGCAATTTCTTATAATTACCATATCGTCAATATTTAACACTGTTCTACAAGTTTTACCCAATTCAATGAAACAAGAAAAAGATAGATAAGAAATAGAAGAAATTAGGAGACAACAATATCAGAGGTACACCATCGTCTATTTGGAAAACCTTAGAAAATCAATTAGAAAGCGATTGTAGCTAATAAAAAGGAACACAAATAAATACACACAACTCAGTGTTAACTATAGTCAATCAAAATATAATAAAGAAAAGATCCCACTCATCATTGCAGGGGAAAAAAGCAAGCAAACTAAAACACCTAAACAGGAGACACAAAGCCACGCAAGAAGGAAACCATAAAATGAAATGAGGTTCCTGAGAGACGTCTTGACATGATGTTGCTGAAAAATCCAACACTGTTAAGATTTCATTTTTCTTACATTTAATGTACACCCATAATGCAACATCGGTCAAAATGCCAATTGGGGGAATGATAAAATGATTCCATAGTTCATCTGGAAAATAAAGGGAAAGGAAGAGATCAAAACCTTTTAATAATGTAGAGAAATGTCGAGGGGGAACAAATCTTGGGTGCCTGATCTTAAAGTGTTTGATGATAAATAAATCACATTTTATATATTTTGAAGTCAGACCTGGTTGAAATTATACCAACTCCTAGCTGGGTTATCTTTGGGCAAGTGACTAAGCTTTTCTGAGACAATTTTGTTTCCATTTTGGAATATATACGTGTGTGTGTGTGTGTGTGTGTGTGTGTGTGCGTGTGTGTGTAATGGCTGGTTAGAATTAAGAGATTATTTTCTCTCTTAGTACAATCACTGCCACATTTTCACTGTGATTACATTAGACAACAGAACCTTTAGGGAAACCTGTTTCATAAACCAAAAGAGAATCACTTTTCAAACGTGGTAATAATTGACATTGAAGCCACACTGTGAATCTTTACAGGTTACAATAATACCCATGGCGGGTAATGGGGTGGTGAGGTAGATCCTAGAGGGAAAAATGGTGCAAAATTACTGGAGACTAATTTAAAAATATCTATAAGGATCCTCAAAAATATTTCTACTTTTAGGGGTACCTGGGTGGCTCAGAGCATCTGACTCTTGATTTTGGCTTGGGTCATGATCCCAGGGTTGTGGGATTGAGCCCCACGTGGGGCTCCTCACTGAACATGGGGTCTGCTGGGATTCTCTCTCTCTCTCTCTCTCTCTCTCTCTCTCATCTTCTGCCTCTCTCCCCCCTTGCTCTCTTTCTCTCTCTAAAATTAAAAACAAAAAAAAATTTTACCTTTGATTCAATAATTCTGTTTCTAGGAATCTAACCCAGAAAAAAAATAGATAGGAGTAAATATATTCATTGCTGTGTAATTTACAAAACTCAAATGTTCAAAAAAGAAACTGTTAAGTAAAATAGACCCATATGAGAATTTTTAGGCTATCTATATTTATGCAAATAAGAATGATAAATGACACAGTACAATGATCACAGTAAAATAAAGAATGTATATAGGACATAATCTCAATTTTATAAATTAAAATCATGTAGATACCTGTATCTGTTTATGACAGGAAGAAATAATATAATAAGCCAGATAATATAGTATCTCTGGCTTGTTGAATTTCTCTTTTGCTGTTTTCTTAATATTCTACAATAAATGATTATTGTTTACAATAGAAGTTATCCTATTTATTTTTTTTAAGTTTATTTATTTATTTTGAGAGAGAGTGCACATGTGATCAGGGAAGGAGCAGAGAGAGAATCCCAAGCAGGCTCTGCGTCATAAGCACAGAGCCTGATGTGCGGGGCTCAAACTCACGAATGATGAGATCATGACCTGAACTGAAATCGAGAGCTGGACGCCTAACCAACTGAGCCACCTGGGCACCCTGAAAATACATGTTACTTTAAGTAACATATCTGAAAACAATTAGGCTGCTGTAAATCAAGAATTTAAAGAAAAGTATAAGATCTAAACATTTTTAAATGAAATAAAATATATAAGACTACTTCTCTATGTTAGTATTGTTTAACCAGTGTAATTAATGTTGAGTTCATTGATTAACTCAATTGATTTGAGTTATTTAAAAGCCTTGAGGTTATCTCTGAAAATATTAATCATTCTATTATATTTATAATATTAAAGAATAGGATGTTAGACTTAATATGTTTTAGGTTAATGACAGACTATTCCCTGAAATTGTATATATATATACATGTTTGTTTTAATTGCTACTAATAAAGTTACCATTCCTAAAAGTTTTCTTTTTCTCTTAGAAAAGAAATTCAATTAAAAAAATGTTGTGAGTCACAGTTATCTGGGCTCTTGTTAATGAAAATTCTATAAAATGAAAATTAGACAGTACCTGCATACAATAATTTCCTATACCATTGAGGAACCCAGCCTGGCCCTTGAGATACGCCAAATCGGGGCGAAAATTCCAGTTTACTCACTTGCTCACTGTATATCTTGACTTTACTCAAATCATTTCCCCTCTACCAACCTCAGTTATCTCAACTAAACAATGAGGACAATTGTAAGACTTGTGTTGTTTTTTTTTTTTTTTAATTTTTTTTTTCTTTTTTCAACGTTTTTATTTATTTTTGGGACAGAGAGAGACAGAGCATGAACGGGGGAGGGGCAGAGAGAGAGGGAGACACAGAATCAGAAACAGGCTCCAGGCTCTGAGCCATCAGCCCAGAGCCCGACGCGGGGCTCGAACTCACGGACCGCGAGATCGTGACCTGGCTGAAGTCGGACGCTTAACCGACTGCGCCACCCAGGCGCCCCAAGACTTGTTTTGAGTAATTCCTGACATACCTGTGGCTAGGACTAGAAAATCCAGGTTTTGCACCCCCAAAGAACTAAATTTAGGAGACAAAATTTGAAATAGAAAGATAGAAAACAATGTGCAATTTAAAGATGTGTTGTATTCAGAAGATAAAATACACTCTTACAGCAGCACAGGAAAAAAAACAAACTGCATTTATGACAGTGAAAATTGGAATAACAGACCAGAGGGTGTGTTTGAAGCTAGACTTACTAGTTTGGCTTCCTTGGGGTTTTCCTGCCCCACCCTACCACACCACATTCCTCCTTCCTACCAGGGAGAGTCAGAAATCAAATTTTCTGGTAAATTGAATATTCTGATTCACCAACATGACCACAAATACCAAAGACAGCTTATACATCCCCAAATAACTAACATCTTTTAATAAAATATACCTCATCTGAAAATGCTCTGAACATAATCTTAGACTGTGAATCACAGATTGTATCTGAATCTCTATAGACTCAAATGTTAGCTCAAGATCTTACACTCATGGTGCCTCAGGTTGTCCATTAAACATCACTGACATTAAACGGTAAATGAAAGCCCGGTTGTTTTCATTTTATGGCTTTCTGTGTCCTTTGTGAATAAGAGTTTGTGACAACAAATGTTATAATTACAGCTATTGAAAAAATAGCAATACATTACAATACTTTGGGAATCTCCTGTATTGGATCAGAAATAAACTGAAGCAGATTTTGCTGAGCTTAGTGACCATGTAGATATACATAGAGGACTCAGATATTTTAAATGACTCTGTTTTAGACAGTTACCTTAAAAAGTGAATAAAAATCAAATACTGTGGCATTTTTATTTTGGTTATTTGTGTTGTAAATCTACACACTGACCTTTAGAAAAGTCAGAAATCTCCAAGGCTTGGGCAAATAAGTAGGACAAGAGCAGACCAAATCTTAAATCCACACCCGTTGTCTTTACAACGTGCTGGAAAAGTAGAAAGTAGCTAGGGAACTCAAGAAGAAGAAGAAGAAAAAGACTTAATACAAATAAAATATTCAGAAGTCTGTAAAGAAATTAATATTAAGAAGGGGGATCAATATGAAAAACACAGTATTACTTGGCACTGATCTTTCTGACTTTTCTTAGCCCTGGGCAGAGGGACAATATTGATAGAAGAGGAGCTAAAACATTGACTGCTGGCATGTAGATGTATATTTTGGTCCAAGATTGTGCGAGTTAATCGTCCAGGGGGAGGAAAAAGATAGCGTTTGGTTTTGGCAGAGAGAGCTGTAGAGTTTGCAAAGTGTTGGGCCTGGACAATGGAAACATTGGCTCGAAGGTAGAAGGTGGAGACTAAAACCAAAGAATCCAAGAGCTGAAAGAGATTTGAGAGATCTTGTTTATCTGTTAGAGGTAAACGGGGTAATCAACCCATCAGGCCTGCCCTAGTTGAAAAATGTCTTGGAAACCATTCCCAACCTCTCTTAGAATCCGGCTACAGATATTAAAAGAATAATGTCCAGCTAAGTTTTGCAACATGTTGGACAAGTATCTCAGGAACTGTCTGCTAAAGATAAATTAATTTGAATTCACTTTAATTTAAGCACAAATGGTACACATTGTTTTGTAGAGTGGAAGAAGGCATCAGAAAACCAAATATTTTAATATGCCAACGCCCAGTTGCCTTCTCGCCGATGACTGAGCATTCTCACATTTTAAACCATTGTTAGACCTTGGTAAATTCTAGTCTGCTTCATCTTTAATCATTATACTTAGTATCATAGAACTGGAAAGTAACCTGGAGATCACCTTGTCCAAACCCTCGGTTTATCCATGAGCCCAGAATTGTATAATTGCTTTAGACTCATAGACATGCCACAGAACCACAAATGTTTCATGTCCCAAATAGAACTCACTTTAGTACAGAAAATGTGTTCCTTTTCTTACACCCTTTATTGCAAATAATAGTAGAAGCATTCTCTTAGTTATCTTAACTCCTTTCCTTAATCCCAAACTTTTTAAGAGAAGATTGAAAGACATTTTGAGATTTCTCTCTGAATTCATGTAACACTTTGCATACATTCTTGGCTTTCAGATTTTTTTTTAATTATTGAAGTATAGTTGACACACAATGTTATATTAGTTTCAGATGCTCAATACGGTGATTTGACAATTCTCTACATTACTCAGTGCTCACCGTGGTAAGTGTAGTCACCTCACAATGTTATTATAATATTAGTGACTATATTCTCTATGCTGTACTTTTCACCTCTGTGACTTCTTTGTTTTGTAACTGGAAGTTTGTGTCTTCTTCATCCCAGCCTTTATCATCTTCATTCATCCATCCATCCATGCATCCACCCACCCATTTGTCCATCACAGTTTACTTGGCATTGACTATGTAAAGACACTAGGATTGGCTCTCTGGACATAAAGATTAAGTAGAATACAGACTCTGCTTTCCAAACCTTGGACAAGAGAAAAAAGGCTGATCCAGGAGATCCAGGTAAATCAGGCATTACCGTCCAGTGATCCTTTTGCTAGAAGCAGGAACTTTTTCTTCTGTTAGAGAACGAGGGTGGAAGTGGAATGGATCAAGATATTTAGATTTTAAGTGTTGACTTCAACATTCTACAAGCTGTTCCCAAACCAAGCCAATGAAAAACTGTTGTACAGTTTTAACTGCATTTTCTGCAGATCTTATGGTTTGATTTATGGACAAAAGTATTTTTGTTGACGTCGTCATCTTCCTTGTAGATGTTCTTACATGTACCTGCCTGAATGACCTTCAACAGTCTACCCTTCATCCTGGGGCTCCCAGTTCTCAAAGTTGAGAAAGAAAGCATGCACACTTAAGAATTTTCCCACTTGGTTTTAGACACATCATTTGAGTGTGATTAGTGTCAACTTGTGGTGTGTCTTACTTATAATGTGCTTCATGAGACTTTAAGAAGGATATTGCAACACAATCTTTTTTTAGTTGAAAAATCTTTAGTTCTCAAAAGGAAACCAGTACATGTTCACTATAGAAAAAGTAATCAAAAGCCTTTTTCTCCTGATTCTAAGTACTTAAAACTGAAAATCCATTCATGCTGCTAGAAGACTCCCAAGTAGAGGTGCTAAGGACCTGTGATCTTCTATTTACTCTCATATCAAGGGAATCTACAGAAAGAACATAAGGGTCTTGATGGGAAAAGTCTGAGTAAGTCGCAGCTTGATTGCAGCTAGCTGCCCTGTGTTAGGGAGATGACAGAAGGCCAAGCTTACCAGGCTGAATTTTCTCAAGTGTCTTGATTTTAAATTAAATGTAGTTGTGAAGACATTTGACTCCCAGCCTGAGTTGTGTTTTTCCACTTTCTTAAAGGTTGGCACTGGGCTTTTCTTATTCACAGCTGCCTTCTCTAGTGTGATGAGACACATAGGATGGGCACATTCTTCCCTCGCGGACTGAGAGTTGAACTAAACCAGGAAATTGTGGCCCAATATAAAAACTTCTGAAGAGCAGACCATGTCATTGTGCCTTATAATGGGTCCTTTAATTAAAAAAAAAAGGGGGATGCAGGGGCACCTGAGTGGCTCAGTCAGTTGAGCGTCCGACATCAGCTCAGGCCATGATCTTGTGGTTCCTGAGTTCGAGCCCCATGTTGGGCTCTGTGCTGACAGCTCAGAGCCTGGAGTCTGCTTGGGCTTCTGTCTCTCTCTCTCTCTATCTGCCCCTCCCCCATTTGTGCTCTCTCAAAATAAATAAACATTAAAGATTTTTTTAAATTTTTTTTCAACGTTTTTTATTTATTTTTGGGACAGAGAGAGACAGAGCATGAACGGGGGAGGGGCAGAGAGAGAGGGAGACACAGAATCGGAAGCAGGCTCCAGGCTCTGAGCCATCAGCCCAGAGCCTGACGCGGGGCTCGAACTCACGGACCGCGAGATCGTGACCTGGCTGAAGTCGGACGCTTAACCGACTGCGCCACCCAGGCGCCCCAAAGATTTTTTTAAAAAGGGGTGCATCTGGGAATGAGAGGTCTTCCAAGTATAAACAAGCAGATTTCAACACAAAAGATGGTAAGGAAAGTTTCTCCTTCAATAATAGTAATAGTTAATGCCTACAGTACTTCCTATGTATCAGGTACTGTTCTAAATATTTTACCAATATTATTTTAGAAATGAGGAAACAGACTGACAATGGTTAAGCCATTTTGCTTAAGGTCATATCACTGGTGCGTTCTGAAGGTCACATCACACAATGCTGGGATGGCACACACCTGGATCCAGAATCTGTCCTGAATCACCACACAACCAACCTCTTTAAGGGGCCCTGATGATAACATCTTTCAGCTAAACTCTGCAAGTTGTTTCTAGAAAGTGTTCTAGGGTCTACCTTCTCCTTTGGGGTCTACAAAGAGGCTTGAGAACTGTGTTTGGCTTGAGAGTCAGTGGTGCTGAGTTGCGTATGAGCTCTGTCTCATGAGTAGGAGCTCCTGGAACTTTTGGTTTATGGTCATACTCATGGATCTGTAGACTGGCTACTGAGTATCACACCCTGCAGATCAACATGACATGTAGTTTGAGGCTTGTGCTTGTCTACCCTTGGCGGGAGAACACTGTATTCAGGAGGACTCAAGGTTTGGATGACTTAACAATTAGAAATGCTGTATTGGAGGGAGCCTTTGTAGGAAGCTTTTTGAAGTCTCTCCATAGCCATTGGGCTCTCTGTGAGAGGGCACAGTAATGGCGCAGCCAACAGTCTACATCGGTTTCAACGATCAGTGTCTACACAGGAACCGATGGTACCACCAAATGAGGATGACCCAGGAAAATTTATTTATAAAGTGACAAAGGTACAAAGGTGTGGGTGAGGTGTAGGGGAAGCTCAGACACCTGAGCTAGCAGCAGTAGCCCTAGCAGACCCCTAGACCTGGGACGGAGGGAAGAAGGAATGACCACAGCATCAAGAAGACTCAAGGCTCTGGATTGCTTTGAGAGGAGCACCCATCTTCAATCAAGAAGTGGGACCTTCCCAAGGTGACCTTCCAGGAAGAGAATTGGGGAATAATGCTCCATCCTCACTCTTTTTATTATCCTAGATCTCTTGTTAGGAATCCTTTTTGGCTGCCAAAAGGGAGCAAGAAATGTTAAGATTCCTTTGATGTAGTCCATGAAAGTCAGGCTTCCAGGGCAGAGAACAGTGGGAGAAGAGGGAGAGTGGATTTGGAGAGGGGTATTTGGAGACAAATATCCAACACAGGGGTCAACTAGACTACTATTAGACCAAAGCTGAGGTAGAGCTCACACCAGTGGGAAAGAGATTCAGCATGGGAGATGGGGACATCAGCACAACAACCCATGAACAAAGAGCCAGGACAAGTTAGCCTTGTTCCATAATCACAGCCATAATCACAGCAAGCTGAGAGTGGTACAATAGCCATGAAATCTCAAGGTATCAATAAAACCTTTGGCTGGGGTCACTGGGTCATTTTGTTCCCTAGTTATTGCACTAAATGATGTGTAGGAAATATCTGGGGACAGAACAAAGCCACGTCCACTGGGACCCAGGGAAAACCACACAGATTTGACAATTACAATCACAGAGGCAAAGTTGTGGTATAACCTGTATCCTTCAGCCTAACAGAAATGCTTGCTGAAAAGCTGTAAATGAATAGTAAGTACTTTTGTAAACCTGTACTTTTCTTTTTAAAAAAAAATATTTTAGTAACTTTTATTTAGACTAACCTTCTCACAGACAACAACCATGAACCCTGAAAACAAATTATTTTATTTCAGCTTCATTGCAATATAATTGACATATAACATCGTGTGAGTTTAAGGTGTGCAACAAGTTGATTTGATATATTTACATATTGCAAAACGATTACCACCATAGCCTTAGCTAACACCTCCGACAACTCACATAGCTACCATTTATCTTTTGTGGTGAGGACACTTTTTAGACCTATTCTCCTAGCAACTTCCAAGTACATACTACAGTGTTATTAACTATAATCACCATGCGGTACAGTAGATCCCCAAAACTTATCCATCTTATCCTATCCTATCCATCCATTTAGTACTTTCCTAAATCTTTGGATATAAATTAGATGGGAATTTGAAACCAAAACAGTAGTTTTATCAGAATCACATCTCTAGAATCTGACTATAATGCAACAAGGCAATGAGCAGAACCCAGCCAACAACAGCTGAAGGGTCACATCCAGCCTGCATCTTTATTTGTAAATAAAGATTTATTGGGATGCTGCCATGGTCATTCATTAACGGACTGTCTGCTTTCATGCTACAACAGCGGAGTTGAGTAGTTGTGACAGGTACCATATTGCTGACAAAGCCAAAATGTCTACTCACTATCTGTCTCTTTACAATAAAGTTGGCTGGCACCTTAATTAGATTTGGTTTTTACAGTGGAATGTGATATATGGTAACCTCATGACTGTGATTGTCAATTGGTATCTACTACCTGACTCAAACTTGGAAAAGGCAGCAAATACATCTGTCGCGTTCTCTTGTTCACAGCTGCATCCGCTTCACAACACAGGGCTTAGGACAGAATGGGTGCCAGTGAATGTCTGCTGAGCATATATGCGCTTAGGGAAGGACTTAGACGCAAAGCCCTCATCCTCCAAAGAAATTTCCCCTTAAAAAGACACAAAGCATTTACTTGCTATGGAATTGTGTAGCATTTGTCCATAACTGGCTTTGTTTGGGATTTTGTTATCTTTCTTCTTCACGCTATTTGAAAAATCCTGATTTGAGCTGGTTGAAGAAAAGAAGGAAAGAGGCACTTGGCAATTGTACCTGGAGTACATGGAATTTCACATTAGTCTTCTCTGCATCTGTTTCCTGAATCGTGTCTGGAATATTGATTTGGTAGATGAAGACTGACCCCAGACTTGCCCAAAGGTCTCTGAGTGCTTCTAACCCTCAAGCTTCACTGTGTCCCTGAGCTATTGCCAGGTTTTTCTCAGACTTTGCTGTGTGAAGGGTGAGACCTCATGCAAGTCAAGTGACCTGACTTCCAAGTGTGTGGGCTGAGAACGAAAGTAAAAATATTCACTTCAGAGAAAATGGCATCTTCCAAGGCATTCATTCATTCAACAATTGTTTATTAAGTGGCTATTCGATGCTGAGCATTCATCTAGGTACAGGAGATGTGGCAGCAAACAAAACAGGCAAAAATAAAATAAAATTCTTGCTCTCATAAACATTCTGGTTATGTGTGTGTACATGTATGTGTGTGTATGTGTGTGTGTGTGTGTGTTTGTGTGTGTGTGTGTGTGTGAGAGAGAGAGAGAGAGAGAGGCAAATTTATTTCCGGGTGCCTGAGTGGCTCCATCAGTTAAGCATGCAACTCTTGATTTTGGCTCAGGTCATGATCTCACAGTTCATGAGTTCGAGCCCCGTGTTGGGCTCTGTGCTGACAGTGAGGAGCCTGCTTAGGATTCTCTCTTTCTCCCTCTCTTCCTGCCACTCACTTGCTCCCACTCTTCTCTCTCTCAAAAATAAATAAATATCTTTTAAAAAGTTTTTGGTTGGACAGCAACATGCAGAAGGTTGAAACTAGACCACTTTCTCACACCATTCACAAAAATAAACTCAAAATGGATAAAGGACCTGAATGTGAGACAGGAAACCATCAAAACCTTAGAGGAGAAAGCAGGAAGAGACCTCTCTGACCTCAGCCGTAGCAATCTCTTACTCGACACATCCCCAAAGGCAAGGGAATTAAAAGCAAAAGTGAATTACTGGGACCTTATGAAGATAAAAAGCTTCTGCACAGCAAAGGAAACAACCAACAAAACTAAAAGGCAACCAACGGAATGGGAAAAGATATTTGCAAATGACATATCGGACAAAGGGCTAGTATCCAAAATCTATAAAGAGCTCACCAAACTCCACACCCGAAAAACAAATAACCCAGTGAAGAAATGGGCAGAAAACATGAATAGACACTTTTCTAAAGAAGACATCCGGCTGGCCAACAGGCACATGAAAAGATGTTCAATGTCACTCCTTATCAGGGAAATACAAATCAAAACCACACTCAGATATCACCTCACGCCAGTCAGAGTGGCCAAAATGAAAAAATCAGGAGACTATAGATGCTGGAGAGGATGTGGAGAAACGGGAACCCTCTTGCACTGTTGGTGGGAATGCAAATTGGTGCAGCCACTCTGGAAAGCAGTGTGGAGGTTCCTCAGAAAATTAAAAATAGACCTACCCTATGACCCAGCAATAGCACTGCTAGGAATTTATCCAAGGGATACAGGAGTACTGATGCATAGGGGCACTTGTACCCCAATGTTTATAGCAGCACTCTCAACAATAGCCAAATTATGGAAAGAGCCTAAATGTCCATCAACTGATGAATGGATAAAGAAATTGTGGTTTATATACACAATGGAATACTACGTGGCAATGAGAAAAAATGAAATATGGCCTTTTGTAGCAACGTGGATGGAACTGGAGAGTGTGATGCTAAGTGAAATAAACCATACAGAGAAAGACAGATACCATATGGTTTCACTCTTATGTGGATCCTGAGAAACTTAACAGAAACCCATGGGGGAGGGGAAGGAAAAAAAAAAAAAAAGAGGTTAGAGTGGGAGAGAGCCAAAGCATGGGAGACTGTTAAAAACTGAGAACAAACTGAGGGTTGATGGGGGGTGGGAGGGAGGGGAGGGTGGGTGATGGGTATTGAGGAGGGCACCTTTTGGGATGAACACTGGGTGTTGTATGGAAACCAGTTTGACAATAAATTTCATATATTAAAAAATAAAATAAAATAAAATAAAAAAATAAAAAGTTTTTGGTTACATTGAGTAAACATAGAGTATGCCAGATAGTGATAAGTTCTACAGAGAAAAATAAAGCAAGAATAGATGAGAGAGAGTGCTAGGCTGAGAAGGGGGGAAACTTCAAGTAGCATATCCCTTGATGTATTTGAAATATCTATTGATAATCTGGAATACAGTCTCCCTATTCACTGTCATGGTGGTAGGTTAATGAGCTCTTTCCTTAACATTCAGCATTATCAGAAGAAACACCACCATCATTGCACTAGAAGGGTCGTTGGCTATCTGATCCTCACCTCAGGGATGAAAGGAAAAGAAGTCATTTATGGAAAATTCACCTGTGCTGGGGCTTGAAACTCTTAGCACTGGAACAGTGGTAATTCATCCCCTGCCTTGAGCTTCTTGTCTGCACCTTTGCTGTAACCCATGGGGCCAAGTGAGGTGGTACCTTGGTCCACCCAGAAAGTCCAGAAACAGAACACAAAGGTTGAGTGATGCAGGCAACTTGGCGACAGGCTTTCCAAACTGATGTAGACATTTACTCATAGGGCCCGGACATGTGGGTGAGCCAGGGAACTATTCTCTCATATTCCCTTCACTTCCTGGACATTTTCCAAACGGATGGAAGGACGCAGTGCTTCAGAAATTCTGATCAGAGGGCTCAGTGGTCACCTATGAAAATCCTCCTTTGCACTTGCCAAAGCCTACCCAGCAGTGCTAGGCTCTGTAAGAAAGCAGGCCCCGGGGGCAGGGCTTGATCTGAAGCATGCCCTGAACACACTGAAAACCATGGCAAATGACCTCCTGGAAAACTTCACTGGTTTGGCCAACCAGCTTGAATCATTCACAAAACCACTCCAGGAGCATTGTACCGAGATGAGAGCTTAGCATGAACATCTAGCCACTATCTCTCTTGCCCTGATCAATAAGAGGGCCTTCAGTGCTGGCTGAAACAAAGCCTTCACACGTCTCAGAGTGTGCAAAGAAGCTGTGTGACCCACCCTCCAATCCAAGAACCCCAGGGGTCTGTGAACCGCAGTGTGGAGGTAAGATTAGAGAAGGTCTACAAAGCTCCCATGATGGTCCAGAGGGGCAACTTCTCAGCAGGACTGAGGATAACTGGCTACCACAGCTCTGTAGGGGACTGGTTGAAGATTTGGTTCCTAGAGCCTTAAGTGGATAGGCCTCTTCTACCCCTCCCCCACTTGCCTGGGAGCCAGCAAGTCTCTGCAGCATGGGGTGGGAACTAGGGTTTCCCAGGCCTGGGACACAGTCCAGAGTTAACACGAATAAAGTTCAGGATTTCCTGCAGCCTCTGCACTCGGGGTTCCTTCAGCTCAGCTGGTCCCACAGAGCACCCTTCAGAGCCCTCCAAATATGCATTGTGGGCCCAATTGTTTTCCTATGGATTGTTGCCCTTTCCCACGCTGGAGGCAGAAAAAGAATCTTTTTATCTCCAGCCTTGTGCCTTCACCACATCTCCTTATCCTCACTCCACATTTGAATTCCAGCTAACTAAAATTGTCCTTAAGATTTTTTTTAAAGATATAAAGCAACAAAATCACCTCTTTAATTCTCCTCATGAAAGAGTTTGGATGCCACCCTCTGCCTGAGTTGACCATTTGGGCTGCATTTGCCCTGTTCTGGAGAGTAGTAACCCCAACCCTCTTCTTGTACCTACGCCAAGACATACTGCATTTAAGAGAGGCTGAAATTCCCCAGGGCATTTTCTTTCTGATGTTTTAAATATTTGCTTATTTTTCCCACAGGAAACTTTACAGTTAGTGTGCATTCCTAAATTGATCATTTGCCCCCCGCGTTTCCCTCTTTAGGAAATCCCTGGGCTGCTCATTAGGGACGTTTCTCCTAATCTGACACCTCATAGCAGTGTGAGACCAGTGTAAGACCAGTTTTCTTATTTGCTCGGTAAATCTTAGCTATTGCCTTGTTCAGGACTCCTCTTCATACATAGAACGCATCTCCAAAAGCCAATTGGAACCCATTATTTTTTCATCTTTCCTAGGTTCAAACTCATCATTTTCTCTTCACTGCAGGGTTAAGGGCTCCCCATGGGGCTGGCCATGTAACACAAGCTCCACCAACTCTCCAAGCCAATAACTGTGCACCAGATTTTGTCTTCTAGTTACACATGAGGCACCACAGCAACAGGAAGTGGGGACTCAATGAAGATAAACCAGAAGTGGTTGATGCCCACAGAACAAGGTTCCAGTTAGAACATTCCAGGGGGTCATTTCACAGAGGTGACTCTTCATTTTGAAGGGAGAGTGCACCAGTCAGAAAGTATAACCAACTAGTTCATATCTTGCCTGTCTGCCATCAGAATAAGCCCGTGAAAACTATCTCTGCTGAAATTCTTAGCTTCACTTCGTCATCAGAAGCCGTCCTGCGAGTCAGAAAATGGTGCCGAATATCTGCAGAACAGAGAGCCAGTACACCCTACAGCAGCAGGGAAGCCCTTTGCTAGGAGGGGCCAAAGGCTGGGAATGTTTTCAAATCTTGGAGAGACTGTCAACAGACCCTGCTGCAGCTCCAGGGCTTGCTGAACTATGTGGAGATGTTGTCCTCAGCATCTGATCCCCAGGGTTGTCTGCTTCAGTTTAAGATCAGAGTGTAACTCCAGGCTAGAAGGTGGGAGACTTTAATGCTTCTGCAGCCCTTTTCACGGCTGAATCTCAATTTAGACTCAATTGAACTCTGTGAGTTACCGACGGAGAATGGGCTCTGTGTGTGACTGTGCTACACATGGCCGTCTCTTTACGTGACTCCTGGGGAGCCGTTCACCACGGTCTCTCAGAACAGCCACCCCCGCACCGTGCTGTCCAAAGCTTGCATGGCCATACACGTGAACATCATGGCAGACGCTGCAGGTGTTTCAAAGTCCGAGAAGGGCTCTGGCTGCCTTCAAAGAGCTTGTGGTCCGGGGCAGGAAAAGACTGCTACAGAAGCAACTATGATACCCAGGAAATTGAGCTCAGTAGCAAAATGGAAGTAAGTAACCAAAACATGAACTCAGAGGTAACTCAAGATACAAGCCGTGGTCAAAGGAAAAGGGAGAGAAGGGAGAAGAGGTAGCTGGCTTGTCTTGTGAACCTCCCGTTTCTGGTCTTAACCTGATAGGCCATCAAGAACCGTGCTTATGGAAGGTAACGCTGACAACAAGAAACTGGCAAAAACTGGCAAATTTTTCAGGAGACTGGAAGCCTGGTAGGAAGACACTTCAAATAGTCAAGGTAATGGATGGGGGTTCTAACTTATATAGTAACAGTCAAATGAAAGAACGGCAATGAAGATATTTGGAAGTTTATAAAAATTCATTTTGACTAACCCTAGAGTTAAAAGTGAGAAAATCAGTAAGAAAGAAAGTACTGAGGAATCCCAGTCTTAATAACAAGAAATAATATAGTTAAAGAGTTGGATTACATGATGTGAAACTACCATTTTTGTAGGTAAAAAAAATGGTTGATTATCAGTAGTCACATGAAATTCCAACATATTTCACAATAGGTACCCTTAAGTATCTCACTGTATAAGAAGTATAGCCCCAAATAAAGTAACACTGAAAGAAAGAAAAATTAACCATGAATACAAGCAAGTGGGAAGTGATTTGTTTAGCAGTGGGACAGGTGAGGGCATGTTTTAAAGAGCAGATACAGTTCTTACAGGAGATTGCCTGGTGGAGAATCTCCTGTGACTTTTCAGCCTAAGGCAAGATTCCAGAGAAAAGTGGTTGGGTCAGTGGAAGCCCAACACCTGTTTTGGAAGTAAAGGAGGGCATTGCAACTTAATTCAATTTACAACCTCCTATATGTATCCCTTTGGGGTTTTCCTTATCAGAAAATTTGTCCTAGAGTTCTTGACAAAAATTAAAAATATCTTCCCTGACATTTTCCCTGAGTCCATTTTTTCTAAGCGTGGTCCCTCCGCCATAATACATACTAAAGACAGAGTTGAGGAATAGAGAAAATTTAACAAGAAAATGTAACTCTGTTCAGCAAAACCTTAAATAAGCCTTCCATTGCATGAGGATGTCATTAGATCACCTAGGAAATATTCAAGATCTCCCGAGAATGAATGCTGTGAATTCTATTCAGAATGATGCAGGTTGTAGAACCTCCATGATTTCATTTCCAATTTCGGATCCATATCCATGTGCCTCCAAGGCTTTGTTCCCACTGCTTTCTTTTCTAGAAGTCTCTCCCTTCCAGTTTTATGCTGCTTGAGGAATGCTAACTCATCCTTGAGCCCTGACCCTGGGCCCACTCTCTAGGAAGTTTTTAAATGCTCAGTTCATGCTTTTATTTCCATTGTATTGAGTTTGGTTGCCTACCAATGTAAGTTTGTTTTTCACTCTTAGAGTTAACCAAGAAAGGTAAGCACAAAAATGCATGTTCTTGTATTAACCAGTAAAGCAAAGGAAAATAAATGTCCAGATTGTATGCTGATAATATGCTGCATTTGTGTCAATGAGATAATGCCAAAAAACTCACTACAAGAGTATGAAAATCCTTTCATTTGTATATAAAAGTGTGCATGAATTATGTATAATAGGAATATGTTTGTAGAGGCTTAAAAAATATTTGAAGGGATGCCCATCAATTTCCCCTAGGAAATAGAATTGGGGATAATGAGAAGATTAGGGATTTTCCAAATAACATGTAGTTATTTCTTCTCTGCTTGACTTTATTCTAAAAAGAATTCTTTTATTTCAAAAACAAAAAGGATCCATAATTCTCCCATACTGGATCTTGGAAAATTGTGGTTCATTCAAGCTCAGCACTAAAGGGAGTATGTTCCAGGAGCCCACAACACCCACTTCCCAAATTAGACGTGCCTGCAAGCATGTTTCTTAGTGCTTCCATTAGCGAGTACTCTTCATTCCACAGGGTGGCCTCTCTGAAGCCAAACACAACCAAATTAACGAGTTCAGGAAGCTACACTCCACAGCCCAATGTAGTCATCTTTTGGGGTAAATGAGGAAGCTGGTTAAGTAAGTTTTGTAGTTACCAAAAGGGATTGTTGCCCAAGAAAATCATAGGACCAGCAAAAGTCTTAAATGCAATATTTGACATGTTGTACTAAGAATTAAGTAGCCATTTCCCCAAATAGGAAACTGGCCACATAAACCCTTAGGTCTGAGCCCACTGTCATCTGCCTGCCTCTCTTGTTCTTTCATCACCTCCTCTTCCATTTTCCAACTACCAATCTTCAATCATCCAATTCCAATTCCTTTGTTATGTTAAATTTTCTAACCCCTCAAATTAGGCTTTAGACTTACCTTTAAACATCCAAAAAATGTCAACAATTGTATTGAGGAGACCCTGCTTCACAAAGGACCTTGTTTCTAGGATTTCTTTCTGTAGCAACCAACAAATAATCAAGTGAATGAACATCAGATTCTTAGGCAGTGCTCCTGACCAGACCCATCAGGGCCCATTCAAAGTTGGGAGTGGAGAGGAGTGAAGTTCTGGAAACAACAACCTGACAATGAATGTGAATCAAGAGCTTCCTATGGATTGGGCACTGGACTAAGGCATCTTTCCTGTAATATCTCATTTGGTCTCCACAACAACTCTATGAGGTTATAATAGCAAAAAATTGTCCCCAACCTGGTCTGTGTGATGTAATTCATAGCCTCCTTCCAAAAAGGTATTGGGATTATATTGATCAAATGTTTGAACAGTTTTCTGATTCACTTTAATGGGATTAAGCCTTGCTCGGGGAAATCCTCACCCACCACACAGCTGACTAATCAGACAGAGTCTGGTGGCCATTTCTAATAGCTTCTTTTTCTTTCAATAATCAGCCAAACAAGGATAATCTACTTATTGTCTTTTCCTGTAAAATATCTTTACCAAAAGTGAATCCTCCTTGGCCTGTAAGAGGATTCCCCCCCCCCTTTGTTGCAAGGTTTTCATAAAATTTTGACACAAGCTCATAACCCAATTGCCTGAATGCTTTTTAACTAAGTAGATGCTATCATTTCACCATTTAACACAAAATGCCCCATCACAGATAGAGCCAGAGCATGAAGGTGATTCATTTAATCTGAAACCCAGGTTTTTAGTAACTATTTTTCTTCCTTCCCAAACAAATTGACTTCTCATTCTTTCACTTCTCATACCACAAAGTTTGTGACTTTCAATCCCACTTGCCCACTAAAAACTTTCTCTCAAAGGCTTATCCATCAGGATGTCAAGCATGCCTTTGGGAAAGCCAATTTTGACTCTGGTGATAAAATCTCTGGGTGGGGAGAGAGGACAGGATGTGCAGCCTGACTCTGTGTCCTGTGGATGATCCCTCCCTGAGAGGTTCTGCTTTACCTCCATGACTCCCATCATAACACAGGCCTCAGAGGGCAATTCCCTTTAATCTCCTGGGTTCCATAGAGACCAAGATTCTCATGCTTTTACCATAGCTCAGACCTGCCCTGACCATCTAAACTAGGGTTTACCCAAGGCTGACATGTTAGTAGAAGGTGCTCCTGTCAAGCCAGAGATCAATTCAAAGCAAATCTTACTGAAGGGGAATATTAAAATTATAAATTCTCCTTCACTGGGGTCAAGTTCTGATCAGCTCAGCTTTTAAAGGTTAACTGTGACTTTGAATAAGACAACAGCTGTGGTGTTTCTGTTTCATTCAGGAGAAGTCCAGTCAGGCTGCTTATCACCTTCTACAGGATCCTCTTAACCCAGAGTGGAATGTGGGAAGAGATGTGGAGTACCTATTGTAAACAAGTCTATTCTGGTCTATGAATGTCAACTCCCTTTAAAGAAAACTAGCCCAACAGTTGAGAGTTGTTTTTTTTTTGTTTTGTTTTGTTTTGTTTTGTTTTTGTTGGCCATGACCCATGACATTGCAAAAAGAAGTACACATGGTTGATTTCTTTTCTCTTTACATTTCCCCTTCTATTTCTAATCTATTAATATTAAAGGACTTGAATGCTGTTTTGACTAACCAAGAGATTCTTTATCTATGGGAACACACTTCCAATAGATTTCTTTTATGGGAAAATGAACTCATAATTCATAGGGATAAGCTCCAGAATGATAAATCTGACAACAGGAGAGGCTTCCGGAAAAACACCTTTGCGGAACAGTCCCCATACTTGAAATTCCACCAGGGTCTGTAGGCAAAAAGCACAAATCATATGGAAGGTGTTGAGCCTGTGGGCAGCAAGGAATACAGCACCTTTCACAACACTCCTCACAGTGAGGCTTCGTATTATGACTACTTAATCAGTTCTCTGCTCACCAGTGATCTGATTTGCAAATGGAAATTCTTTCTTAGACCTTCTAAGTCATGTTGTGACTTCTTGCTTTTTTTGCACGGAAATACAGTGTGTGGGGTACTATGTGTGTCACAAGTTCAATAGGCTGCCATGAAGCTGAGACAGACTGAAACAGGATGGAACATTACACCTGGGATCTGAGAAGAAAATATAGGGTGGACACACAGGAAAGGTTTACTCCTCACGAGTGGTTCAAGGAAAAACCTAGAAGAATACAGAACTGGGCTTTTCACTAGGATTTTCTGCATCAATAATCTGCTCCATCCAGTATGAGAGCCATGAGCCACAAGTAGCTACTGAGCACATGAAATGTGGCTGGTGTGACCCATAACCTGAATTTCAAATGTAATTAATTTAAATTCAATTTATTATTATTATTTTAATGTTTATTTTTAAAGGAGAAAGAGTGTGAGCAGAGGAGGGGCAGAGAGAGAGGGAGAAAAGGAATCCAAAGCAGGCTCCAGGCTTTGAGCTGTCAGCAGAGAGCCTGACACGGGGCTCCAACTCACAAACTGGGAGATCATGACCTGAGCTGAAGTCAGATGCTTAACTGATGGAGCCACCCAGATGCCCCAATTTAAATTCAATTTAAATTAGCACAGATCTAGAGTCTAAATAGCATGGTTAAGAGAGACTAGAAGGGGGGAAGGACTCAAAATGAAACAAAGCAAAAATGTATTCAAATCAAATCTAGTAAAGATTAACAGAAAACAATGGTTTGGGTAGACTAAGCAACAAAGTTGATGATAATTATCTTTCTACTCTCTCTATGATCATGTGTACCCAGTATAAAGGAACTAGCCAACTGAGCTAAGTGAATAATAATTTTAAAAAGACTGACTGTCTATAATCACTAATCAAATGAGCCCAAACAGTTGATCTTGGAAACTCAATGGCTGCAGGCTTACTGGATTAAAAGAGAAACTTAGATAGAAAGAATCCTTCTCATGTACAAAAAATAAAGGATTTAAAGAGGTGAGGGCATAAGATAAAAATTCAGCAGAGGAAAAGAAGAAGATAGAAGTCTCTAAGAATAACCCAAAGAAGTCATTAGCTTTATTTTTTAAATTTTTTTAATGTTTTATTTATTTTTGAGAGAGAGAGAGTGAGCGCAAGTGGTGGAGAGGCAGAGAGAGGGAGACACAGAGTCTGAAGCAGGCTCCAGGCTCCGAGTTGTCAGCACAGAGCCTGACATGGGGCTCGAACTCACGAACCACGAAATCATGACCTGAGCCGAAGTCAAACGCTCAACTGACTGAGCCACCCAGGTGTCCCCAAGTCATTAGCTTTTAAATAGTAACAAGAAACAAAGGACAAGAAAGAAGAAGGAAAGGGGAGCAAGAAGAAAGGGAGAAGAAAGGGTGGAAAGGAGAGCAGGAAAGAGTGGGAGAGAGAGAAGCAAAAGAAGGAACACATACACACACACAAACCCTGATATAAATTCAAAAGCTGCTGGCATTTGGAGGAAGCATTTGGGAGGGCCTTAAGAGTTCAACCACTGTGATTGCTTTTGAAAAGAAGCACAGGCCAGCCAAGTTTCACCTAGAAATCACCAAAGTCTGAGTCACTCTATAACTGAATTTAGGATCCAACATTCAGTTGAGAAACTCTCAACAGCATACAGATGAAACTCAGTATTTCCTGAGCTCACCATCAAAACTAGGAGTTTCAGGGGCGCCTGGGTGGCGCAGTCGGTTAAGCGTCCGACTTCAGCCAGGTCACGATCTCGCGGTCCGTGAGTTCGAGCCCCGCGTCGGGCTCTGGGCTGATGGCTCAGAGCCTGGAGCCTGTTTCCGATTCTGTGTCTCCCTCTCTCTCTGCCCCTCCCCCGTTCATGCTCTGTCTCTCTCTGTCCCAAAAATAAATAAACGTTGAAAAAAAAAAAATTTAAAAAAAAAAAAAAAACTAGGAGTTTCACTTCTGTGATCATCTGGACACAAGAACACATTGAATCTGGGCAAAAATATTCAATTAACATTGCTAAGAATAATAGAGTGACATTCATGGGGTGGGGGGAGTTTGTAATATGCTTATGTCTAAAGCAGAGAGGAAATGGGATCAGTATTATCTCTCAGTTGTAGGGATGGTGAAAATATCCCATATTTTGGAAAAAGAAATCCAAAGAATGCATGAAGTCTTGTAACAAATTTAGTCTCTCTTACATATTGAGAAGTGATTTAAATTTTGTCAAATTTTATTGCATTTTAAAAAACTTGGAATCCATGACATGGGTGATTAACCAAGGCTGTGTATTGGCTGTTTTTTCCCATAGTTCTGCTAATTCAGAAAATTCATTGAATATTCACTAAGTGTCCAAAGCTGGAAATGCTATGGGCACTTGCTAAATGATTGCTGAACAAAATAATGAACTAGTCACTTAGAAGCAGATATTATAAACACCTGTCAATCATAAAGGAAGTGCTCATTTTTTCATAACCTGTTGATGGAGTCCCCCCAGGGCCTTTGTTTGGTAATTGTGGTTCCCTAGCAACAGCTGTCATCCTGAGAGACAGGTTGGCTCTGCCTTAGTCCCATCCATTGCCTACTCTTGTGGATTTCTAGAATTCCCCACAGCAGCAGCCCCATGTCCTGTGGATTTGAAGAAATAACAATAGATTTAGATATCCAGCATAACTAGTTTCCATTTAAAACTAGAAATGATGAATAAAATAAAAACAAGTGGAAAATTATCTTAACTACATCTACACTGGCAAAAAATTAAGGAATCCTCAGATTTAAAAAATTAACAATGACAAGCAGCCAGAAACAAAAGCAGTCAACTTTGTGTTGAGCATATTTCCCATGAGCTTAAGCCTTGGGGTTCAAGGTCTTGAAAGGTTTAGAAAAGAGAAGGTAAGGACCAGGGTCTTTTCAAGATGTGATTTAGCAGGAAACCCCTTCGTCAACTCGGGACCCCAAAGGCCATCTCTAAAGGTTTTCTCTGGACATAAACTCACTCCACCCCTCTCCCCAGACAGTGAGGATGTGCACTGTCTGGAGCCTTGTCACTCAGTAGAAGGGAAAAATCTCCCCTAAAAGTTTGTGAGCACATGCTAGTTTGCAACCCTAATTTACACAACCTGATGTTGTCCAAAATATATCAAGTCAAAAATGTAGTTTAAAGTGATTCCAGAATGGCAGCAGTGCCACTTCCCTGGTAGAACCAAATTTAGTTCTGGTCTGAAAGAACTACCTTCATTCCCAGAAACAGAAGGTAAAATATGGCCTAAGGGACAATTGCGAATTGGAAGGTAGAGCCAACACAGTGCACCGAATGAAACGTAGAGAAGTAAAGAAGTGGGAAACATGAAAGAGAGGGTCATGGTAGACAGAATGAGAAAGACTAACACAGGTCTGAGGTGCCAGAAGGAGAGAGAGAAACAATCAGGTAGAAACGATATTTGAAGAGAGAGATAGCCGAGCACATCCATCCAACTATAAATAGGAAGCGGGATGAACATAAAGGAATCCACTCTGGAGAGCAAAATGAAGACTGAATAACCATGAGAAGATGCTAAAAGCCTCTATACCAAGAAGACACAGGCTTCCAAGAAGTAGTGCTTAACTCACGGCTTGATGACAACCACAGGAACTTGAAAACAACAGATACATACAATGTATTGGGGGAAAATAAATGCCAATGTAGAGGTCAAAAACAACAACAGCTCTCAAGAATGAGGACAAAATATGGGGCACCCCCCTGGGTGGCTCAGTCGATTAAGCATCTGACTCTTGATCTTGGCTCAGGTCACAATCTCATAGTTCCTGAGTTTAAGCCATGAGTTGGATTCGGAGCTGAGAGCTTGGAGGCTGCTTGAGAGCCTGAGGGAAACAGGAGTAGAGGGAGAGAAAGAGAGAGAGGAAGAGAGAGGGAATCCCAAGCAGGATGCACACTCAGTGCTGAAGTCCAACACGGGGCTCAACCTCAACTCTGGGATCATGACCTGAGCCGAAATCAAGAGACAGACACTCAACTGACTGAGCCATCCAGGTGCCCCCAAAGTATCATCTTTTTATTCTATTTCCTTACCTGAGTTATTTTAACAGCACCACCCCTGCCTTGCCTTGATTTCTACAACTTTGGCTTATGTTCTATGGATTTACCCTTTAATCGAATCTTTATTGTGTGTATTCATGGCATTCACTCATGGACCAACCCTCTCATTAGGGTTCAACAAATTTTCAGGTGAAATCAATTAATTTTTGATTCACTTCTAATGGCTTCATGGTATTTTAAATGACAACTATGGCTTCAATTACAGCTTTCATTTTTTTTGGTACAAACTATTCTCCTGCAACCCTGGTTCCTTTAAGTCAGCTGAGCTTGACATTGCATTTGTCATTAAGCTCACCTCATTTTTCTGTTGCAGCTTGGATTAGTCTATTTGAGTTTCTTACTCTTTTCGTTTTACTCCAGTTCCTCAAAGGTCAATGGTAGTCAATCGTTTGATCAGATAACAGGTTCTTCTCTCTGGTTTTTATATCCTATATGTCCTGAGGTTGGTGGCCCCATTCTAAGCCTTTTCCAACTGTGTGTTATGCATGTAGCTGTCTTATTGCTGTGGCCGTCATTATCAACTCAGGCTTATTAAGCACTCAGTGACTGTATCAGCATGGTGTTCATGAATCAGAGAGTCTTGGTTCTCAGTCACTATCAGTGGTCTGGCATTGAGTCAAGGGTCAGGAAATAATGAGATCAGCCATGACAGACAACTGTACCTACGAGGGAGCCCATCTCTTCCTGTTGTTCCTAAGCTCTGCAGAAAGATCATGAGTTTTATCATGAAAGGCTTTGGAATGATGTTTGGATTCTGTCATAGAGCAGCTAGGTGAGCTTGAAAAAATCACTTAACTTCTTTGAACCTCAGTTTCCTCTTCTGTGATATGGAGATCATCATTACCATATCCACTGTTGTGCGAACTCAACATAACAGAGCACAGCAAGCCCTTTACAAGCTCTTCTAATCTGATTAATTAAATACTTCCTGATTAATTGAGTAATCTCAATTCTCCTTACCACTGAAATTTCCCTCCGAATTAAGACCTGTCATGTGGGACTTCTAGGAGACCAATCCTACTGACCCTTTCAATTCGATGATTAATAATTAGATTTGGGCGCTGGCAATACCCTGGTTCCCAAATCCAGTGAGAGAACTCGAGCAAACCATTCAACCTTCTGTCTAGGTGTTTGAGATATTTTAATAGATGCTTTTAAATAAAAAAGAAATATATTATTTCTTCACATATCAAATAAGCAAATAAGGTACACTGTGAGAAATTCACTGGAAATAAAGGCATTCTAAATTGCCTTTTCCTATTGATTTCAGGCAAATCATTTAACTTCTATGACCCTAGTATTTATTGTTCTAGTTTTTCCACCCCACTTAGGAGGATATTATGAAGGTCATAATTAGCCCAACATACATTGGGCATTCACCCCTTATTACTATCATTGTGTATCAGGTACCATCATTGTTGGCCCAGGCCACCATACAAAAACCATAGACTGAGTGGTTTCAACAACAGAAATCTATTTTCTCACAGCTCTGGAGGCTGGAAAATCCAAGACCAAGGTGCCAACCAATGTAGTTCCTAGTAAGAGCTCTCCTCCTAAGTTGCAGATAGCCTGTTTCTCACTTTGTCATCACATGGCCTTTCCTCAGCTTGGCTGCATGAGGAGAGAGACATCTCTCTCTTCCTCTTCTTGTAAGGCCACTCATTCCATCATGATGGTCCCACTCTTACGTTCTAATATAGCTTTAGTTGCCTCCTTAAGTCCTCTTCTCTAAACACCCTCACAAGGGGGCTTAGAGCTTCAATATAGGAATTTCAGGGAGAACACATTTAGTCCATAACAGGGATAGGACTTCTTTTGTTACTGTCATATATATGTACATATGTATGTAATACACACACACAGAGTATATATATATATATATATATATATGTATATATATATATATATTGAGAAGACTCTGTTTTCAGTAGAAGAGTAAGTCTAGGAAAATTTAGTAACATATACAGTAAGCAGAATCCAATTTAAATATTTGGAATTTTCACATGTAGGATCAAAACAAATATGATACTGTGTCTCCATTTCCTCCAAACTCCTGTAAGTGATCTTTACTGTTTTCTAACTTCCTATGCTACGAATAACAAGTCTGGATGACAGTCTAATTCTCTTGATGCAACAGCAGCCTTCTTTTTCTTTTTGGATTTCAGAAGATTCAGTTGGATAGATCTAATATGTCATTATCAGAAATACTTCCTGGTGTTAATCGAACCCCTTTCAATCTAAAAAAGCAAGATTTTGTTTAGCACAGGGAGGTTTATCTATTGTTATTTAATCTGTATTTATCTTTTATATATTCCTCTTCCCTTTCCCTATAACTCAGATTATCTGCATCTTCTGTGTCTTTTGTCTTTTCACCCTTTTCACCTATGCTTTCCATTTCTTTGTATTTTTGATCTGTATTGCCGACTGTTCCTGCACTCCATATTTTAGGTGAGGTGATCAATTTGATTGTGATGATATTCACCTCCTAACTTTCAATGTGGACATTGATGGGGAGCTTTTTAAAAAGTTTCCAGGGGCACCTGGGTGGCTCAGTTGGTTAGGTGTCTGACTTCAGCTCAGGTCATGATCTCACAGTCTGTGAGTTCGAGCCCTGCATCAGGCTCTGTGCTGACAGCTCAGCATGGAGCCTGCTTCAGATTCTGTGTCTCCCTCTCTCTCTGCCCCTCCCCTACTCATGCTCTGTCTCTCTCTGTCTCAAAAATAAATAAAAAACATTTAAAAAATTAAATTAATTAATTAATTAATTAAAAAGTTTCCAGAAATCTTTTACATTCTCTTATCTTCTTACGACTTCTCATTACATTTTTGTTAACTCTCTGGTCTGTTTTTCCATTAATTCTGCCTCAATAGGATCTGTGTCATCGAGTTGTTCAAGCTGTTATGTCCGTGGAGATGATTTGTCCTTTTCTTTTCCTACTCAAGTCAGTGAGTGTGGGTTTCTTCAGCAAAAAAGATGCAAAGCCAGCTGCTGGGTATCTGGGGTGGTGGAAAACTGACAGGCAGTGGAAGGTGTGCGTGCTTTTTACTCCTTGAGTAGGTCACTAGTGAATAAGTGCACAGGGCTGGGACCTGAGGGCTGAGAGGTAAAACCCCCCTAGTCTGAAGACACCCCCCAGGCACAGAGGGAGGAAGGGTAGGCTTCACTCTGGTCTTTCTTCCCCCGTCCACCTCCACCAGATCTGCTGGTGTGGTCCCCTTTGGAAAGATACCCTTTGACCAGCCAACTGGTACAGGAAGATCACCGAGGCTAAGTACATCCAAAGCTATGAAGACTCTGTAGAACTTAGGATCATTTATAACCTTTCCGTGACCCCTAAAGACCGGGGTCTACTACAAGAACCTACTACAATTAAAGGGGAAAACTGCAGAAATCTAGCCAGCAAAAGCAAAGAATAGGACAGATAACATCAAGGGGGTAAAATGATTTTTGGAAATGCAGACCAAAAATGAAGACTTAGAGACTGATTTAGCAAAGGAGAGGAGGCTATCCTCATAAAAGTGGCTACTGCAGGGAGGAGAGCCCATTCACTCTGCACAAGTGAGGCCTGGAGGAGAGACTGGGCAGGTGCCGGGGTGGGTTGAAATCTGGGAATCCAGAAACAGTGATCAGGAATGGCTTGGCACCTATTCCCCAGGCACAAGACTCACGTCTGGCCCTCTCCTGAAGGCCAGTCTAGAGAAAATAGTTTGTAAACCCAATGAGAGAGTGAAATTTACAGAGGAACTTCCTATTGGTTCAGGAGATTAAGCATTAAAATAGGCTTTCAAATCCACAGGCCTGGATTTAGAATTTTATTCCCATGTTCTTTGTGCCTTCCTGTTGGAAAACAGATGGTTGGACTAGGTTCCTGCTTTCATTCAACAAACAAATGTGGAAGGCCCTAGATGCTAGACATGCTACTTCATGTCAATCATACCTCTAGGATTTTCTTATTATATAAACTTACATTATATATATATATCTTATTATATTATTATATATTTTGTTATATTACATATTATATATCTTATTAAATAAACTATTATATATCAAGACCCATAAAAACCCACAATATTTCCTCATTGCCTTTCATGACCCCTAAGTAAAGCAGAAATAAACCAAGGAGACTATGCTATCTTAATAGTTTATATCTTCAATATGTCTCTGATAGGGGACTAATAAATGGATTTAGCAAACTTAAATGATAAATAATAAAACTATTTAATACAAGCATAATTCGGGGCGTCTGGGTGGCTCAGTTGGTTGAGCATCTGACTTCAGCTCAGGTCATGATCTCGTGGTCTGTGAGTTCGAGCCCCGCGTCGGGCTCTGTGCTGACAGCTCAGAGCCTGGAGCCTGCTTCAGATTCTGTGTCTCCCTCTCTCTCTGCCCCTCCCCCGTTCATGAGCTCTCTCTCTCTCTCTCTCTCTCTCTCTCTCTCTCTGTCAAAAATAAATAAAACATTAAAAAAATTTAAAAAAAAAATTTAAAAAAAATACAAGCATAATTCCCGAAACCTGCTTGTTAGAGACAGTATCAGAGACAATAATAATGAGCTAACTCCCCATACTCTATTCGGCTCATCAGTAATTTCTCACAAATGTCTATTTTTGACATCAGCACTTATTCCTGCCCCACTAGGGACCTCTAGCCCTCTAGAGTCTGGCTCGCACCACCACCAGACCGAAGAGTTTTCTGGCCAAAGTCATCGCACCATTAAACTTTCAACAAGAAGTGTTTCTGAGCCTCTCTCTCTCTCCCTCTTTCTCTCTCTCCCCGTCCTTCCCTCCTCTCCCTCCTCCTCTCCCTCTCTTCCTGTCTCCCTCCCTCTCTCTGAAATAATCCATTCTGGCATCTGTGGTGTAGGGACATGCTGACAAGATGCTTCATTTTGAAATTGTCCCCTAGGCTGGTATCCTTAACACATTCATTCTGTCCCACATTTCCTGTCTCACTTCCACCTCTCCTGCAGCAATCTTGTCCTTGAATCTACTCCTTTTGCCCATCCCCTCTGTGCTGATCCTTCTTAGTTCCTTGGTCTTCCTAGTCAGTATCTCCATCTACTTCCATAGTTTTGCTCCAATCAGTGTGCTGACTGACAGCATATGGAGATAGATATATAATGAGGCCACGCTTTTCTGCTGCAACCCACATAGCCAAGAGCTGGAAATCTCCTCCTGGAGCGCCCCCCAGGAGGCTGTGTAGTGAAGAGATAAAGAGCAGGGATTAGGCCTGTGTTCAAAATGTCACTCTGCTGGGTGCCTGGCTGTGGAACATTAGGCAAATTATTGAACCTCTCTGGGCCTCAGTTTCCCCATCTGGGAAATTGGAATAATAATAATGTTATTACCTATTCTGATTGGTTGTGAGGTACAATAAATGACTTATTATATGTGAAGTACTTAGCACAGTATATGGCACATGGTAAAGTCTATGTAAAATGTTAGCTATTGTTATTGTTATGATCAATTTAGACAAGCGATTTAAAAACACATTTAATTTTTCTTCATTCTGCTTTACTTAACCATGGTGATGTTGCTCTTCCCTGGTCATCTAAACCAGAAATGTATAGGCCACCCTCTACTCCTCTCTTTATATTCATTAACAACAGTTGATTTGACTTCCTACACATTTCTCAGATCAGCCTCCTCCTACCATGCTCTCTCTTCAGGGTTTTGTCACTCCGCATCTGGAACATTGCAATAGATTCACAACTGGTTATCTTTCTTATTTTCCCTTCTCCCTTTAAAAATCATTCTCTGTCTTGAAACCAAAGTGGTAATAGAAAAATTATGATGATGATGATGATAGTAAGGATGATGGTGATGATGATGTTGATGATGATGATGATAATGATAATGGTGATGATGATGATGATGATGATGATAGTGATAATGGTGATGATGGTGATGGTGATGCTGGTGATGGTGATGGTGATGATGGTGATGATGATGATGATGGTGATGATGGTGATGGTGATGGTGATGATGGTGATGATGGTGATGATAGTGATGGTGATGCTGGTGATGGTGATGGTGATGGTGATGATGGTGATGGTGGTGATGATGATAATGATAATGGTGATGATGGTGATTCTGGTGATGGTGATGGTGATGATGGTGATGGTGATGGTGATGATAATGGTGGTGATGATGATGGTGATGGTGATGATGATGGTGATGGTGATGATGGTGATGATGGTGATGGTGATGGTAATGGTGATGGTGATGGTGATGATGATGGTGATGGTGATGGTGATAACGGTGATGGTGATGATGGTGATGGTGATGGTGAAGATGATGGTGATGATGATACACAGTATTTTTTAGGCATTTTCTCATTTAATTCTCATAATGAATTGATGAAGCAGATACACTTATTACATTGTTCTATAAAACTGAGAAAACAGCATTTGACAGGCTAAGGAATTTGCCCAAAACTCCAAGAGGATACCTGACAGTCCCAGGATATCAGTGCCATCTGTTTGATCAGGGCCTGCACTCCCAGCTACTGCCAGCTGCATTTCCATTGCTTACAGCCCTTCTCCAGTTCCTTATTTCCTGCAGGTAAAAGTGTCTTCCCGTAAGGCTTACAAGGCCCTTTATCATCCCATCTGGGGAAACTTCCCCAGCCTCCTACCCTACTCATATCTTAATAATCCACAGTGCATTTTCCTCCTCAGCAATGCCATACTACTGTAGTTCCCTAATACCTCTTGGTGTATCATTCCACTATGCCTTTGCAAAAGCTCCTTTTCCCCACTTCTTTATTTGATGACCTAGAAAATAACTATTGAGAAAACTTGGCTTCTCTGACCCTCAGTGACAGGTGAACATTCCCCCCTTCGGGTTACCTATGTCATTAATGCATTGCTTATGTTGTTAATGCTTTCTATTTTGATTGGCTTATAACCTATCTCCCTTAGGAAACTGTGAGCTCTCTGAAAGCAGGGTTGCATTCCCATCATACTCTTAGCACAGTCTTGACACTCAGAAAAAACGTTTATTGAGGGTCGCCTGGGTGGCTTACTCAGTTGAGCGTCTGACCTTGACTCAGGTCATGATCTCATGGTTTGTGAGTTTGAGCCCCGCTTCGGGCTCTGTGCTAACAGTTCAGAGCCTGGAGCCTGCTTCAAATTCTGTGTCTCCTCTTCTCTCTGCCCCTCCCACACTCATGCTCTGTCTCTCTCTGTCTCTCAATAATAAATAAATGTTAAAAAAAATTTTTTAAAGAAAAAATATTTATTGAACTGAATTGATTTTATTTCAAAACAATTGGCCTGGTGCAGACGTAAACCATGTTTAGATGGTTCCATGACAGATCTTCTCTTTCTAACCTTGTTGTCACTGACAGAGTTCAGAGCCAGAGGAGAATGACACTCATCTTGACCATCTCCATTTTCTACTCTCTAGTTATTATTTCTGTTTAAATAACCCCTTCTACCTACTGTCCCCTCCCCACCAGCCTCCATCCTGTCTATTTGACCATCTCCATCCTCCTCTCTTCCTGCAGACTATGAGGCTGGAACCCAGAAACAAGCCAATGAGACATTTAGTCTGCAGAAGGGCCTGTGGGGCCTAGCTGAGTCAGGGCATGCAGGGAAAATAACTAGCTGTTGGATCAGCTGAATCGTTACTCAGAAGAGACATCCCAATTGAAAAAGGAGAACCAAATCAATAGTCACAAACTTGGGGGACCCGTGTATTTCTCTCCACATCAATATTATGCCTTTATGTCTCTCAACATTCTAACACTACAAGTGACAAGGGCTATTGTAACTCATAACAAATGACTCAACAAAGAGATATTGGCTTTTTATAATTGGTCTGAGAACACTGTCACTCTAGTGACAAAAGAAGTCTTTCTGCTTTGTCTATACATTGCATCATAGCCTTTAACATCCATTATTAGCAATCACTATTACATGTTGAGCTAGCTGAGAAGGAAATGATGAGAGACTAAAATTTAAAAATCCCTAGCCCTTGTACCTGGCCCTTTTAAACTGCCTACCTGGTAGATTGCACTATCTGTACGGGGCCTTTTGAACATGTCCTTTCTTTTATTTTCTTTTTAAGGCCTGCAAGATCCCAGCTCCTCAAGACCTCCACACTTAGGCCATGTTCTTAGAGAAGGTAAATATTGGTGCAGCCAGAACTAGCAATTTTCCAATGCAGTGATGTTTTTAGATGTGTATTCATGCTACAGAAAGGTTTAAAATACAATCTGTAAAACAGTCACAAAAATGGGAATTCTAATCAGCAATTTTGGAAAACAACTTGAAGATGCATGTTGATGTCTTTAAAATTATCATACCTTGGGCCTGAATAACTCTACTCTTAGAACTCAAACCTGTGTAAATAGTCTGAAACAACAGAAGTAAGCTTTAATAACAATGATTGTCATCGCAGCATTATTCAGTAATGCAAACAGTAGACAACAATAAAACCCCAAATGTCTAAAAGTAAGAGAATGGCTAAGTAAATGATAGTAAAAAATAGCCATGTAAATAATGTACTGTTTTGGAGCCATTATTTCAGGTCAGTGCGATTTGACAAGGATGTATTGATGGCTTCAGATTTCGGCATCATTCCAACAGCTCATGATCTAGTGGACAGACATGTATAAAAGAATATTTGAAATAGAGGGCGGTATTGACACAAAAGGGTAGAGAGGAGAACGGCAGTTGGGGAGGTAAGAAGGAGAACCAGGGAATACTTGGTTTGTAACTGCTGGTAGTACACTAATGCAGTTATTTTGTTTGATACAGTAAATAGTTTATTAAGGGCAAGTTTGGTGGACATAGGAGAGGCTTCTAATTGGCTCCTGGGAGAATGTGGAAAAAGAGACCTGATGGATGAGGAGGAGGCAGCAACAGAACTTAGGGAAAAGTGTTGTAGGTGGGAGTTTGGCCCGGGGAAAGGCACAGAAGCAGGAGAGGGAATGTGGTGTCGGAGGCACAGTAGTCAAAACAGCTGGAGGGCAGAGCATCGGGGTCCCAATCCTGAAGAGGTAGGTCCATGAGACCTGAGGTTTCTTGAAAAGCATACAGAGCCTTGTGAGGAAGAAGGAGAAGATTATAGGGGTGCCTGTGTGGCTCAGTACGTTAAGCATCTGACTCTTGATTTCAGCTCAGGTTCATGGGATCAAGCCCGGTGCTGGGCTCCTTGCTGACAGTCCAGAGACTTCCTGGGATTCTCTCTCTCCCTCTATCTCTCTCTGCCCCTTCCCTGCTTGAACTCTTAATCTCTCTCTCAAAATAAATAAATAAACTTAAAAAATAAAAAAAAAAAAGAAAAGATTCTAGTATCTGGGAGGCTTGATTAGGGATGGAGAAGTGTGTGATTTTCCTCCAGCTGAGTCAACAGACATCTTTCTTATTTTTTATCTCCAGAGACTTGTGAAGAAAACTCCACTAATTTCATTCCATCTACCGAAATGCAGCCCTCCAAGGATTCACTGTAGGGAGATCAGAGTTAGCCAAGAGACCATTCTCCATGTTCCTAGATGTTGAGAGAAAAGTCGTGGATAAAAAAAAACAGAAATGGCAGAGGAAAGTCCAATCAAAATTTGCTTTTATACATATTGGCAATCCATTGATAAGCCTTAAATATTGTATAGTGCTTTCTCAGTTAAAAAGGTATTTTTTTAATCTATTAATCCATCTCTTCCTCCCAATAATTTGCCCCAAATCATAGAGCAGGTGGGATTATGTTGAGACCGGTCCCAGGTTTTCTGAACTCTGAGTGCTTCTCGTTTCCATATATTAGGAGACTTTCAGACCCACCAGAGTGGTGCTGGGGGCATCTATGAGAAGAATGTACATCTGACCCAAGGATTATTCTATAGTGAGGGTCTAGGGTTTTCTGTCATTGATGCCCTTGGACCCATTCTAATCACACACACACACACACACACACACACACACACACACCACACCACACTTTGTTACGTTCATCAACAGTAACAACAACTGAAGGGGAAGTGCTCTGCAGTTGACTTGCAGACTTAAATGCTTGACTCAATGTCAAGAAGAGACATGAAATTGTTTCCTGCTTTCCCTGGACTAAGCAATTTTTTGACGTAAGGAGCAATAGTAAGACAATGCACAAGTTACAAAGAGTAACACTCTCTCCCTCTCTCTGTCTCACCCTGCTCCCTCACATGCCTTTGGGCTACTGGGTGAGAAGTGAGGTAGTCCATAGAATAGTGCCCTTGAGGAGGAAAGAAGCAGGATTCCTTAGTCCTTCCTGTATTCAAGGATCTTCTCTCAATTTTTTTTCTATCAATTAGAAGTACTACAAGCAGGCAAATCCCTTTGTGAGGGGGAGCTCCCTTAACCATCACTATCTCTTTGAATTTTACCACAAGATACTATTTTTTGTCAAGTCACTGGGGTATCTTATACCAACGTGTAGAAATTAAGGCTTCCAAACCAAGATGAGGTCATCGGTTGATTGCTGTCTTCCACGGGGGCCATCGTCATTGTCATCAAATCCTCCGCCATGATTACTATCAAAGTACAGACTGTGGTGCAACAAGATCTCCATCTTGCATGAAGACAAATTAAGTGATGTATCTACCTGAACTTCACAAGCATTTCACGTTTGGTTCCTGGTGACTACATGAACGAGCCTCAAATATAAGTACTTTGTTCCCATTAAAATCAAACAAACAAATTTTGAAGTGGGCGTAGGTATTACGGTTAGGCAGACACAGAGTTGTGTTCTGTAACTCATTGGCTATATGAACTTAGTTAAGTTACTTAACCTCGTAGAGCCTCAGTGTTCTTTTGTGAAATGGGGGAAATATCTCCTTCACAGAACTTTGGGAGGATTGAGAGATACTGCAGGTGAAGCAATTATGGATGCTCAGAGAGTTCTCTTCAGTCCCCTCCCCAACCCCCTTCCACCTCCTGGAATCAGACATACTCCATCACCAAATATTACTTAAAAAATTGAAATATTTAGTGAGACAAATAACTTTGCAGGTGCCTGTGTTATTTTTGTTCTGCTCTGTGAAGACATGACAGGACCGGACAATTTTTTCCCAAAGCCTAATTAGAGTTTTTCCATTACTGTATTTGTGTTTGTTTTCACTTCTTTTGTTCAACTTATGTTTTCAGGCGACCAAAATGAAACGCTCGCCAGAGTCGTCCTTTGTAGCAGTGATGACACAAATTACATTGTTCTCCAGGGTTTAAAACACCCAGCCATTAAATTTAACTATGTGAGCTTGGCAAATCTTTTCAAAAACAAAGCAGCTGTTTCCCTTTTGTTCATTTTTTTAAAGCCTTGCTCAGGCTTAAAGACGTACACACTCGCATTGTAAATCCAAGGAAATACTGTGAAGTGGACAAATGAATTTACTAGTAGAAAGGCTCACGGCGATGGAAAGAGAATGAGGCATTGAATCTTATTTTCAAGCAATTCAATATTTTCTATTTGTGAAGCAATATAATGCTTACGGTGTGTGAGGCATGATCGCGAGGTGAGTACTAAGTTGTTTCATCTTTATAAGGTAGGTACTGAATTAGTCCCACTTTGCAGATGGGGAGACTGCAACATAGAGCATTTGACAATTTGGCCAAGATCCTATAGTCCCAATAGGCAGAGCTGGGGCTCTGGACCCAGGGCGACTGGTGTCATAGTCCATGTTTTAAGTAGGTTCTTCCACTCCTCATTTACTATCTATTCTCTTTGTTTCATATATTATTTATCACTTATGTAATGGCCTTCCACTGTTCTTGCCCATTGCGTAAAGGCCTTGCTGTTATTACCCTCTGGCGACTACTTCTCTCCTCCAACAAAGATGGCATCCCTTAACTGGTTGCCACTGTTGGAGCTGCCCACAGACTTGCCTATCCACGGGGTAGGGAACCGGTATGAAACTTGACTCTGTCAGGAATTTATAAGAAGTCATGCTCAGACCATGGGCAACGTGATTATGGCTGGGAGAGGCCTGGGAAAGAGACCGCAGACCTAGTCTGTGCCACCCATAATGATCATCTTCTCAAGTCTTTGTGCTGGGTCCTTCCTGCCCATGACACTCTCAGCTCCCAGATCTGTTCAGTGTGTACATGAGCATGGGATTACGTCACTATTGCCACTGGCCAAAACAGGGCATTCGAGTGAATTAGAGAGAAGCACCCCCCTGGCAGATGGCTGGCGAGAGCGTCTGGGCCAAGAGCTCTCTCACTTTGGGTCATGAATAGCTTCAGAGATCACCTGCTGTGGTCCTGGCCCAATCACTAGTTCCTCGAAATGCAACAGTTCAAGCCAACAAAACACTGTCTAAGCATCCATTGACAACCAGGACCTATGCCAGATGCAGGGCAAACAAAGAGAACTATGGCAGGCTCCTTGGCCCCTATGGTCCATGTCAACAGCAAATGTCAACATAGCATTATACATCAATGATGGAATTTATACCTGGTACATCAGAGAGCAGAGAGGAGGGCCACCCATCTCAGTGGGGACTTTTTAAAAGAAGGTATCTGAGCACAGTGCTTGGCATATAGTAGTTACTCAGTAAATACATATAGAATGAATGAATAAGTGAATAAATGAACAAATGGCACGCATGCATGTTTTAAAAAAAGAGTAGCATTATAAGACCAAAAAAAAAAAAAAAAAAAGGAGAACTGGATCCCAGGCAAAGAGAATAGCATAGGAGAAACCCAGAGATAGGGAACAGCTTTGTGTGTCTGGGAAATTTCAGTTCAAATCCCAAGGAGGGAAGTAGCAGGAATTGAAGTAAAAGAGTCAGGAGCAAGATCTTATTTTATGATAAGGAATAGGAACCTGCTCCAGTGGGCCACTGCTTGTCAAACTTTCGTACGGATACAAATTACATTGGGATCTGATCAAATTCAGGAAGTCTGGCTGGGGCCTGAGAGCTCTGGCTCTAACAAACTCCTAGGTGCTGCTGCTACTGGTCCCTGGACCACACTTTGAGTAGCAAGGCATTAGGAGGTGATAGAAAGCACTGATGGATTTGGACAAGGAGACAGACCCCCAGTAGGTAGTCCATAAGTGTCAAACGAATAAGAATATTAAAGTACATGAGTATATGAACAATGGTTGATTACAACCTACTTTATTTCACAAAGGGAATGGAATGAGCATGTATCGAGTACCTTTAATACACTAGTCACTGCACTAGGTACGTGACAAATATTATCTCCTCTAAGAATAGAAATGAAAGTCCTGGCTCACACTCTATCTCCTTTGACTAAATGACTAGTATAACTGAACAGTTTTGAGTAACTTCTAAGTAGAAATGACCATATTTAAGTGAACCCTCAACCAGAAATCTTTAGCATTATGTAAACTGTATTTGCTATATATTTCAATAACACAATAGCATTTTCTTTTGAGTCATAAACCCAGATACATTGTACAAGTCAATAGGGGTGCCTGGGTGGCTCAGGCAGTTAAACGTCCGACTTCAGCTCAGGTCATGACCTCGCGGTTCGTGGGTTTGAGCCCCGCATCAGGCTCTGTGCTGACAGCTCAGAGCCTGGAGCCTGCTTCGGTTTCCATGTCTCCCTCTCTCTCTGCCCCTCCCCCACTCATGCTCGCTCTCTACCTCTCTCAAACATCAAAAAAAATTTTTTTAAGTCAGCTAAGCCACTACCCACATCTTTAATGCTTGTTATCAGGGTAGAAATTAGCTCTCGCTAGAGCACTTGGCCACTATGCCACAACTACCAACTCTAAACATAGGCCCAGATCACTAATTTTACATTCAGAATCGCACCAGCCTCTCTAGTTAGCTAGCCTTGGGTGTGTTGAGTTAGTGACACCACCTAAAGCTAGGTTGTTTGGAACTATAATTTCCAGAGGGGAGAGGAGCCCCCGGGAGGCACTGAGTGGTCCCTGCTCCCACCAAGACTGTGAAAACCAACCCCTTCTTTTCTGTTCACTTCCTCCTATGCGTCACATGCTTCCCATCAGCCTGGCTGCCCTATCAATTCCTCCCAACTTGTTTACCCTGGGAAAGAGGTCTGCAGGAGGTGAAGCAAAGGAAATAGAAACAGAAGGAAAAGCAGAAATACCTGAAAGAAGGTCAGACACAGTGATGCTGACTCATTTCTATTGAAACCAAACCTTTTGCCAGAAGAAGTCAGAAGGTCTTACCAATATAGGCCTGTGGATCTCCCTTATGTTTGGTAGCATAGAGAGGACTTGGCAGAGGGAAGGAGGAGGGGAAGGGCAGATCCTTGAGTATTAGACCAGTGTGAGTTCAACACTCAGTCGTCACTGAGACACATGCTTTGGGATGTAAGTAAACATCTTTGACCTGTTTCCTCAACTTTAAATTTATTTATTTTTTGACACTTATTTATTTTTGAAAGACAGAAAGAGGCAAAGCATGAGCAGGGGAGGGGCAGAGAGAGAGGGAGACACAGAATCTGAAGCAGGCTGCGGGCTCTGAGCTATCAGCCCAGACCCCGATGTGGGGCTTGAACTCACGCTCCTGAGATCATGACCTGAGCAGAAGTAGGAGGCTTAACTGACGGAGTCACCCAGGTGTCCCTCAACTTTAAAATTAAGAGAATATTATAGAAGATACTCTGGATCTTTGACTTCACATCATCGTTTCTTGCTCATTTGGGAACCGCCTGCCTCACATCCCATCGTGGAGTGAAGCCTACTCCATTCCCGGTCAATCAGGGACAGCAAAGACTCAGCCAGGACAGCCAGACACCTGGGCTGCCACCACCATCATTCACAAGCCTTGAGCTAGGGGCTGGAAGCATCGAGGCCCCAGGCAAACTATCATCAGTCCCTGCTCCCACATCCCCCAAATTGCCTTGGTTCTTGTTCTGCCGGAAGCCTGGATGTTTAGCTGTACCCAGGGTTCCATGCGCCTAAAAAAATTCCCTTTTTTTTGATCAAATTAACCAGTGCTGGCTTCTGTCGCTTGCCAAAAGGAGCCCTAAATGATGCAAATCCTTAACGCTGTGAGGATTAACAATAACATCGGCAGTTCCTGGTTGAAAGGCTCGGTGTCTGGTCCCAAGAACGAATATTAAGGAATAACTTAAGGTTACCTCACAAGCAATCAATCCTAGGAAGACTCACAGAGCTCATGGAGTCTGGTGAGCAGACTCGGGGTGTTAAGCCACAGGAGTGTCCCCGTGGCCCTTCTTTCCATGGTTTAATTAACCGAGAGGCACAGAAAACTCCCCAGATCAAAATCGCATTTCCCTACTAGCCTGTCATCCCTCCTGAAATTCCCCCATTCATGTCATGCCTCAAGTTTAATCATAAAGAAACACTTGCTTAAAGCGCTTACATATGGTCCATCCTTGACCCAGTTAAAGGTATATTATTGGTATATACATAAGAAGTGCTTGTGTGTTCTTTCCCCTAAATGCAGGGGACAAATGTTTCACCAATCTGGAACGAATCTTAGACTCACTAATCCTAGTATGTCATTTGTGATCAAGGTTTGTAATCATAAACATTTATTTTGTTAAGAGATGCTGTGTCTTTTCTTAATAGACTTTATTTTTAGAGAAGTTTTAGTCCAGAGGATTTGTATGTGTTTTAAAATATTTTGTTAGGACTTCAGTTTTTCCATCATGATAAAACATAGTTCTACAGCCCTAGGAAATTTTCATTCAGCACATTTCATTGAACACCAGAGAAGATGTCAGGATATTTTCATGGAAAAGACGACACTTCCCTCAACATTTAGAAGCCTGTGACCCACCCCTGCAAAGCCCTGTACCCTCCCTCTGAATGAAGCTGGAAGTTTTATGCCTCTTGCTCTAAACGCTGCTGATATATTATTTATTTGTTATATTTCAGAGGCACACTTCCTCTGGAGAGCTCAAGGCCATGGGCAAAGGACTTTCGTCTTCTTAGTTATAAACATCCTTCTAACTTTACAATAGCCCCAACAGCAGAATGTCAAGGGCAGCGGGAAAGCAAGCGGGAGTGAAAAATACGTTCCAGAAGCATCTCAGTGTTCTGTCTGGGCACTGCTTAGGAGAATACCAGAGCAGTCTTCAGTTTAACAAGGAGGGCTTGAGGTCTTTGGGTTTTCCTTCCATAAGAAAATGAAAATGATTTTATCCAGAAATTGGGGGAGAAAAGAACACAGAAAATGAAGCTGAATTGTTAGGCTCCTGTTCTAAACCATAAGTTACTGGAGAGCAGGTACTTAGGAAATACGGCACCTCCATAACAGCAGCAGATAATATCTCTGATATTTGCTGAGTGTTTACTATGTGTCAGGTTTATCAGCCCTTCCCATTGTCCTCTCCAGTGGGGTAAATCTTATTATTATTCCCACTTTACAGCTGAGAAAACTGAGGTTCACAAACTTGCAGAAACTCATGTGGTAAATGGGGGAGCTACTATTGGGATATCAGAGCTTATACCCTCTATCATTATGATATGCTGCCTCCCTTCTGATTATTCATTTGGCTACATCATTCAGCCCTCAACATTCAGGACAAGAGCAAAGCAACAGGGGGAAAATGTTGTGGCCATTCCCCAGAGCTGCTTCTCCCTAAATAAATCACAGCAGAAGAAAAGTTTCAAAAATACCGTACTGGCACTCATAGAAAAAGACCAAGGCTGAATTCTGCTTTGACCATGTGGAGCCAGCTTTCTAAGGTGGCCCTCATGCTTCCACTTCCTTGTGTGTGCAACTCAGTAATGCCCTCCCCTTGACTATGGGCTGGACCTAGTGACTCACTTCTGGTGGATGGTGATGGGACAACACTTCCGAGTAAGTTACAAAAGACAGTGCCTTCCATCTTGGGCACCCTCTTTCACACTTGTCCATTCTGAGGCAGGCCAGCTGCCAAGTTGTGACCTGCCTTATAGAGAGACGCACGTGGCAAAGAATTGACATCTTTGGTCTCTACTGGAGAGGGCCTGCAACCTGCCCAAAGCCACGTTGAGCGAGCCCACTCTTTCCTGTAGGTTCTCTTCCACTGTCTACTCAAAAAGGGCATGTGAACTTCCTATCTTTGTCAATGAGCCAGATGAAAAGAAAAGATGGATTTATGAAGGGGGGTTCATGCTGCACCAGCACATACCTTCATCAAAAAGCAAAGAAAATCAGGATCAATTTTGTTTTAGTATCTTCAGTTTCAAAAATAACAAAAACTTCACACGGATTATATCATTTAGGTCCACCAACCCTTTCCCCAATTCTCATTTTACAGATGTTGAATCTACATCTGAGGTAGGTGAGGGCACTAGGTAAGTATTTCAGTGACTTTCCCAGAAAACACCAGGGAAAGGATTGAAACTGAAAGCCAGGTCTTCTGACTCCAAATCCCATGATCTTTAGAGCACATCTGGAGTCCACATGTTTTCCCCAGGGGATGTCTACTCTTCAAAACCAAGGCTCCTGAGTGGCTCGGTCAGTTAAGCGTCTGACTCTTGATTTTGGCTCAGGTCATGATCTTGCAGTTCTTGAGTTCGAGCCTTGCATTGGGCTCTATGCTGACAGTGTAGAATTGGCTTGGGATTCTCTCTCTCCTTCTCTTTCTACCCATCCCCACTCCCAATCTCTCTCAAAATAAGTAAATAACTTAAAAAAATAAAAAAAGGCAAGATGCCCAGACTGAGTTAAGTGATGTCTAACCCTATATGGCAAGTCGTGCTGTGGTAGCCTAGTGACAGGTCAGCTTGGCCAGACTGAGCTCCAAAGCTCAGATATCCCTGTCTTCTCTAATTTGGGTAGGTCAAGGGAGACATTCATGTGGGCGATTTGGGGGCAAAAAGGAAGTGACAGCCATTTTGAAGTGGCCGCCATTTTGTAGGTCGCACACATTCTGGTTCATCTTCTGACCCACCTCATTGCTCTGAACAGCAGCTGGGCCTGCAGGTACCCCAGCTAGGATGAAGCTCTTAAAGGCTAAATGACTGCATGCCTCTGCATCACGTATGAGGAAGATAGAAAGCCAAGAGACAGGATGGGTGCACGCTTGTTCACACATGCACTCTCTCCCTTTCTCTCTCCCTCTGAATGGGATTTAAACAGGAGAGGGAAGGTCTGAAAGTCAGCACGCTGAAGGAATTTTAATCTAGGTGTGCCTGGAGAGAAAGCTTCAGGAATACTAGAAAAATTGGCCCAGGTTACCCTGGGTCTCTGCCATCTTGTTCCCTTAGCCCAGCAGCCATGACAAAGGGAGAGAAAGGGATGTGGATCAGCTTTGTTCCAGGCTTTGCTTCTAGGCTGTTCTTTATACTTTGTGTGGACTCCATGGAGATATAAGAGGATGAGAGGAACGGGACCAAGGGAGACCTTTTGTGCACCTGCTACAGATCTGATCAACCACTCAGAAGTAGGGCCCTCACTGAGCACCACAAATGCCCAGCCTGACACTCAGTTCCACTGGCATCCAGAAGGTTTATAACACCCCTTAGGGCCTCTGCTTTCAGAGCATTTACAATCCAGCTGGCAGGAATGGCCTACCTGTTTGGAATACAGGTGCAGTCAAATGCTAAACCAGGGGCGTAACTGGACGGATGGTTTGGGAAGAGACAGATCAGGAGCGGTCCTTGTGATTCACTAAAACAGTAGCCAAAAAATAGAAGGTGGGAACGGGAATCAGAAATCTAACACCAGCTCTGCTGCACATTCTCAAATACCTGGTAGTAAATGGCTTTGTTTCAGTACTGACGCTGCTGTCAGACCATCGGGCTCCAAAATCTGGCTCCACAATTCCTGACTGATGTGATCGTAGGCATTAAGTTATTTAACCTCTCTATGCTTCCTTTCTTATGTGCACTATGGACCTTATAACGGCACCTACCCCTGAGGCTGTAAGGATTACAGGAGTTAATACAAGAAAATCCCTTAGAACAGTGCCTGGCACTGTGTATGTATAAGTGTATTATTTTATCATTATGCCTTCTTCTAGTTCCCTATCTTTAAATTGGGTCCAGGATTTACTAACTTGCTTTGAATGAACCAAGGTCTTGCTCTGATCTTCCTTTAAATAACCTACAAATTGCCATATCACACAAATGTTTTGTTAGTGCTGTGGGGTTTGGGTTTCAATTAAAAATTCTCTGTCCCCAAGGACACAAATCCTGTTCTAATAACATTGAAGATTAAAGAGAGTTTGAAGCTAAAGTACAGTTGGTTTGTATAATTGAAAATAGCCTGAGAGAGTGTGGATGCATTTTTTAAAAATTTAAGTGCATTGTCATTGAAAGGTTATTTTTTGTTTGGAAAAGAATAAAAAATCTTTGTTACACCATAGCAACCAGACTGGTAAGCGATACAGAACAGGCTGAACTGATAAAAATATCTGTGAAAATGTCCAGATTGATGAAATGTTCTAAAAATAAGCTTAACAAAATAGTGAACGAAATAAAATGGGCCTAATTTTTCAAACATGCCTTTTCATGTTTTATTTTTTGAAAGCTAAAATATTCACTTTGAAGATGATTTTAACATTGCCATCTGGTAAAAAAGAAGTAAAAAGCCCTAGATTTTGGACAATAGAAAGATACGTTTGTGGAACTAAGGAGAAAAATTCAGCATTCTACAGGAAAACAAATACATATGTTGGCCAAAGTTTAGAGTTTATACTTCTGCATGCTAAATCGTCAAAGCAATCACTTTTATTTATTTTGTTTGTTTGTTTGTTTCCAGTTTTTATTTAAATTCTAGTTAGTTAACATAGAGTATAATATTGGTTTCAGGAGTAGAATTTAGTGATTCATCACTTACGTACAATACCCAGTGCTCATCACAAGTGCCCTCCTTAATACAAAGCAATAACTTTTTAAATACCCACATGGTTTACAGTAAACTAATTCATTTTCCCCACTGTTATTATTTATTTCTATTTTCAGGATTTTGAAGCAGATGGACACTGTTGCTTTGCCAGCTTAAGAGAAAACAGAATTTGCGGGGCACCTGGGTGGCTAACTCAGTTAAGCCTCTGACCTTAGCTCAGGTCATGATCTCACAGTTTGTGGGTTCGAGCCCTATGTTGGGCTCTGTGCTGACAGCTCAGAGCCTGGAGCCAGCTTCAGATTCTGTGTCTCCCTCTGTCTCTGCCCCTCCCCTACTCATGTTCTGTCTCAAAAATAAATAAACATTAAAAAAAATTTTTTAAAGAAAAAACAGAATTTTCAATGATAAATTCTAACTTGAGATGAGTGAAAGCCTATCCAATTCCAACAAGGAGACTAAGGGTCTAAAACAGGAGGGTTTCAGAAGATGAACTGCTAGTATTCATTAGAATAGACTTAGAAGAGTCTTACTTCAAGTCTGGAGTTGATCAAGGGCTCTTTGTGTTTCCAGAGTAGACCAACAGCACTGAGAAGTGATCTGAGCTACCCCAAAAGAATTTTGGATATTTTTACATTTTTACGAGCAGAAAGGGCAAAGAGGTAAGCTGCTTTCCATGAGGCCTCATGTTCTATCATTGCAAGGGCATGCTGGGTTAACACCTTACAAACCACATCTTCATTCATTCAATTCATTCAACAAATATTAATTGGAGAGAAAGGAGATGGCCATGCATTGTTCTAAGACTTAGACATGTGAAAATGAATAACACATAAATCCTGTATACAAGAAGTTTGGAATTTTTTAGGGAGGAAATTTGGGCATATAAGCAAATAACATTATTTTGAGGGATCTGTGATATAGGTATGTAAGATAATCTTAGGAGTCCAAAAAAGAGAATGGTTGACTCTCCCTGAAAGAGGCTTAACACAGGGGTGATAATTTTGCTGAGGTTTAAAGACTGGTTTATTTTATATGTGGTCTAGGGTGGGAGTATCATTCCAGACCAAAGGAATACTAATAGGAAGGTCATGGAATCATGAAATGGCTGTGGCTGAAGTGAAGGGTCCGGTGGTGGGTTTTCAGGGGCTATGAGACAGGGGCCCAGATTGCAGAGGTAGGCGAGAATTGTGTAGAGTTTTGTGTGACATGTGAAGGAATGTGGATCTTATCCTCTACAAAAAGAACCTCAATTCAGGGTGGTTAGGCCAAGGAGTTAAATGCTCATACTTGCACTGGTACATGTGGAATTGAAAGTAAGTGGAAAGTGAGTAGTGAATGCATTAAGGAGGCCACATCAGTAATTTGGTTGGCAGGTGAAGAGGGCATTAAAGAAAACATTGGAAGGGGGACATTGGAATTGGCAGGATTTAAAGACCACGCATTTACTGTGATGGGGATATGGGTTTGGATGTATTGACAATAAAGCAATAGGGCAATGCCGGTCTTGTGTACCATTTGACACTCATCACCTAGGACGATGACAGGAACATAGTAGTTTTCAATAAGTATTTAATAGAAGATGAATTAAAAAATGAATGAAACCACACCTGAGAGAGATCCGGTGAACCATTGGCCATTCAGGCTAAACTCAGATTTGGGAAATTGAGCAGTAGGTGAGAAGCATGGCAGGAAGAAAACTCCAGGGAAATACCAGAATGTAAGGTTGAGCGGAGAAAAGAAAGGTAACAGAGGAGCCTGAAAATTAACAGGTTGAAAAATGAGAAAAAAATTCTCTATCAAGCCCCTCTGTGAATCTATAATGTGCACATAGATTTGGTTGATTCCAACTTTCTGCTCTTATCTATCTTGGAAGATGTATCTAGTGACAAAGCATGGGCTTTGAGGCCCCAAAGAACTAGATTCCAATCTTATTACTGCCCCTTTCTAGCTGAGACTTTGAAAAAGTAACCTCTGAATATCAATTGCCTCATCAGCAAGATAAAGGTAATAATCATGCCTACCTTATAGAGTTCTGTTGCAGATTAAAGCTAATACCATATGTCAATGTATATAACTCATATCAAGTGGTCGATAATATTGGACCCTTCACTCTCAAAATACGATGTATACAGTATCACCTAGAGTTCATACATTTAAGAGTCATGCCTTCAACTTTTTGTAAGCATCACAGAGTTCCCAAGACCTGCTCTGGTCATCTGTCTTTTAGCCAAGACACCAGCTTGAGTGCAGATATTAGGAAGGGCACATGTGGGAACCAATCACCCAGCTTTCAAATGTTAAATATTCTTAGTGTTTTCTACTTCTCTGGATATCTTTGTTAATTCTTGTCAAATACTATAATAGCATTTTAAAAATTGAGTATTTGCATGTATTTTAGGCTGTATAAAAGCCTACTGTGTAACAAGCAGGAAATAATTTTATAGATAGACCCTCTAAGCTGAGTCGCACACTGCAAAATAGACTTAACTAATGTGCACTAATGTCACTGGGAGGAGAGAATGGTCTATCCTTATTTAGATTTATTACTATTGTTTAATAATTTATGAATGACTGTTTGAACTTGAATCCCACTCATTTCACATTCGATTTCCTTTGTGGCGAAGCACATTTTAGTTCATTTATCAGATCTTACAAGTGGCAAAACCTCTCCGTCTTTGTTGGTCTCCAAATGCCTTTATTTTGTCCTCAGCTTGAATGACAGATTAACTGGATACTGAGTTCCCATTTGATATTCACTTTCTGTCAGGGCTTTGAAGATGCTATTCCACTGTCACTGTCATTGATTGTCAGTGATGAGAAGATCTTTGCCAGTCTAATTGTTGTTCTTTTGCAAGCTCCTTTTTTCTTAGGTGGCTGTTAAGGTTTCCTTTTCCTCTTTGATATTCTGAAATTCCATTATGATGTGTCTAGTGTTTATTATTTATTGTTATTTAATTTGCACAGAACCTAGATTTTTATAGTTACTGGTTGGGTTCTCTGAAAATAGACAATGAGATGGAGTATGGAAAGCGCCATGATTATTAGGGTGATAACACCTGACCTCTATTTTGGCAGGTACCATTGTCCTCATTGCCATAATCAAACCAAGTTGTATAATAGCCTTTCTCAGTGTCAGCCCTGGCCTTCAGAGAGCCACCATGGGACATTTAGTGAAGAGTGGGATACTCTTCTCCTTAGCACATCCCATGTAACTTTGGTAAATGGCATATCATCTAGGTTTTTCTGTAGAACATAACCGTCTGGTCACCCATCTAACCATACATAGAATACCTATTCTTAATTACCCACTTCCTTGAGCCTTTTAATCCTTTCCTCTTTGACAATTCCGTCTTGGCACTACCTACTTTGGCAACTCTGGCATTTCAATCTCACTTGGTATGGGCTGTAATTTTTGCCATGCTTCTAGGAGCCATCCTAATAGCAATTTTGAGCCATTTCTTGAGGTCCTCCTTGCCAGTGTTAATCTCATCTATTCTGGAGCAGTCCCAAGTAAATAAACTCACCTATCCAATTTTATGTTTTGGCCCTCTTGATCCAGTACTCTCAGAATCTAATCCCACACATACTCTCTGGCTCCTGCCAGTGTACATTGGGTAGGTCTTGCAACACTTTTGGGGTATGGTTCATCTACTCTCTTATCAAGACCAGCACATCACCAGCTGGTTTAAACTCTTAATGAACACTAATGATTGGCTTTGTGTCACAGAGGAGACATGGAGGCAAGTCCTGGGAAGAGAGAGAGGACATGTCACCTTGAGAGAAAGAGTACTCAACACTAATTCCTGAACACTGGGGAGGTGGATGTGGAGAGTGAGGAGACTTACTCTTATGGGGAAAATTAGCAACATCTGAAGGCTCAGAATGTTGGAGAAGACTTGGGAAGTCAAAACCTTCAAGGGCATCTTCCTATATGTGTGTCCTATTGTGTGTCCAGGTCCTAGGTTTTCTCAACTTTGCATAACAGACCTGCCCTGGTTGGACATTTGACCATCTTTGAAGTTTAGCTATCATATTCTTAAGGTCTAGGTTTGGTCCTCATTTTTCTTTACCCTCCTGCTAGAGGAGATGAGAGCTTCTTTGTAAGCAACCAAATGAGACCCCCTGATTTTCTCAGCTGGTTTTCTGGTACCTCTATCTCATCCTTAGCTACTTTCATATTTCTGTAAAGTACCAGTGCTACTTAGCAAAAAATGCTCACTCCAAATAGCTACCATTTTGTTTATGATCTCGCAGTCCTGGGATCAAGCCCCAATCTCTCCCTCTATCTCTGCCTCTCTCTTTCTCTCAAAATAAATAAACCATTTTTATTTTTATTTATTATTTTTTATATGAAATTTATTGTCAAATTGGTTTCCATACAACACCCAGGGCTCATCCCAACAGGTGCTCTCCTCAATGCCCATCACCCACTTTCCCCTCCCTCCCACCCCCCATCAACCCTCAGTTTATTCTCAGTTTTTAAGAGTTTCTTATGGTTTGGCTCCCTCCATCTTCTCAGGATCCACATAAGAGTGAAAACATATGGCATCTGTCTTTCTCTGTATGACTTATTTCACTTAGCATAACACTCTCCAGTTCCATCCACGTTGCTACAAAAGGCCATATTTCATTCTATCTCATTGCCAAGCAGTATTCCATTGTATATATAAACAACATCTTCTTTATCCATTCATCAGTTGATGGACATTTAGGTTCTTTCCATAATTTGGCTATTGTTGAAAGTGCTGCTATAAACATTGGGGTACAAGTGCCCCTATGCATCAGAACTCCTGTATCCCTTGGGTGAATTCCTAGAAGTGCTTTTGCTGGGTCAAAGGGTAGATCTATTTTTAACTTTTTGAGGAACCTCCACACTGCTTCCCAGAGTGGCCTATCTTTAAAAAGTTAAGTGCTTGATACATCCAACCCATTCGAGCATTCCTTCCCATTGATATGCCCTCTCACTTTATCATCATGAGAGATTTAGTAATATGCCACCTTGTGCCAGGGGCTATAGAAAACAAGAACAGGAGAGCAAGTTCAGATACTTGCTGTGGTACATCTGAGACATTCTGCTGATATTCCAGCGGTAAGCATTGGCTATTGACATGTGGGCTTTCCCAGGAAGCTAGAATTGGAATTATTTTTGTACCCTTAAACTCATTTATGATGAGTAGAACTATTTTGGCTTCCTGAAGTTTATATAAAGAGTTCAAGATAGTCTTGCAATAATTTATGCACACTACAACCTCTGCCAACAGTAATCCCATGTGCCTTCAAAATTAGGAAATTGATATTGGCATGCATTGTATTGTAATTTGCACTGTATATGGTAAATAACTAAGTCAGCATGTATTAAGATATTTAGAAGACAAATAAAAATAAAATGTCCTTTTAAGTGGCGACATATATAAGTCTTTTGGCCTTAACAACTTAAAAAAAAAAAAAGCACAAGTCCTAAATCATCAGGATATTGACAAAGCACGTGATTATTTACATTAAATTACCTATGAGAGGAAGGTAGGCTGTTCACCTTAAGGCAGAACTTCCTAACAATGGAACAGGCAATTCAGCTTTCTGCTCTAACAAACAGTACTGCACCATTCTGTGAAGGTAGAGAGTACAGCTGCAAGGTGGTTTCAAGGACTTGAATAAAGAGCACACTTGTGCAGCCAGTAGAAGCTGAGCGTATGGCAAATGATCCAGACCTCTCTCCAAGGGGAGATTCCAAGTAGGATATTTTCAATTACCTACTGTCTGTTCAACCTTTGCAAGGAATTTAATTGGAACAGACAGAGTATTTAAGGGGAATAACTAATGATATAATAGATTAGTAATGATCAATAGGCAGGGAATCACTGCATTAGTTGAACCATGGTACTTTCTGAGAATGGTATTTTCATTCCTGGGGGAGCAAAATTCTAATTCTAATTCTCCAGCATTGAGCACTCTGGAGCTTCTAAAGATGTTCGCATTCTTTTATCGAGAGAGCAGAGTCTACAGTTTTATAATTGTATATTAGCAAATGTTGACAGCACTGGAAATCAATAGCCTGATTACTCTGTTTCTGTTGATTGGTATTAACATAAATAGCCCTTGTACTAGATTAACTCTCCAATTTATCTGAAAGCATATTTTCCTCCTTCTTATAGTGATAGAGTCAAAACAATGGCCTGAGTGTGTTGTATCAACATAAGGAATGTACTACAAAGACACTTTAGTTTTCTTTCTTGGTGTCTTTACATGAGGGAACATTGATTATAATTGTGAACTTTCAACATAAAAGATCCTGTGTGGCCTACCTTCAATAAATGCGAAAGCTTAATATCAATTCACCATTAGTTTGAAGAAGGATGAATTATAGTATTATCATATATAACTTGAGGTTCCTTCTAGGAAAGATGTCATATCAAAGAAAAATTTTCTCAGCCACTAAAATGTCACTGAGTTCTAAATTTTCACATTACACATAAATTAACCCATCTGCTCACACATTTTTGACATCATTTTCACGATTACTCTTTGAGTATTTCTTAATGTGTGTATGTTCTGAGTAATAGGATAAGGATAAAATTATTTTTTTCTTATTTTTTTCACGGATGTTTTTATTATTTTCTTTTTAATAAGCCATTCCATGCCAGGACACTATCAAGCCACAATCTATAGGTTAATGTCATACCCAAACTTTTAAAACTGTCTCAACTTGCCTCTGCAATTTAAGGGCAGACTTTGAGTGGCTAAGTAAGGATGGAGTGAAAAGAAAAGAGAGAAAAGAGACGTCAAGAAGGAGAAGGTAAGAGAAAGAAAGGCAAACCATGGAATAGCCTTTGTGGGGCTCATGTGTGCAGGGAAAGAGGATGATATGAAAACAGTAGAAAGAAAAGCACATGCAAGAAGGACTAAGCAAATTAAACCTCTCATTCTTGGCCTGTAGGTTACAAGTCCTCTGCTGTGTCACTGCTGTCCTTGGAAATGCTCGTTGGTGGATCACCTGTTTTCCATTCTTCACCTGGTCTTTGTCCTTCAGATGTCACTCTCTCCGAATGTGGTAGTCGTTATGGCCCCAGGAGAGAAGTGAGTCTTTATACGGAACTCTGTCCACAGAAGGGTAGTTTGAGAAAACCTTCTTGAGGCCAACACATTCACCTCACAGATAAGTAAGAGTGGAACCAGAGGGAAAAATGACACCAATTCTAATGCTGGAGAATAAAAACTATGGAATCCAATAGCCTGGAAGTAGAAGCTGTCTCTGCCAACTATCAGCTGTGTGATCTTGATTGGGAGAGTCTCTTAGCCTAGTTGAATTTTTAGATCTTAGTTTGTCAAATGGCACTGCGAGTCCTGCTTCAAAGGATAAGATGAAATATGTTCTATAAAATGCCTAGAATTGTATTTGAATACAGTGGGTACTCAACTAAAGGTGTCTGTGATTAAGATTTATTATTATTATTGTTAATATTTTTTCATGTTTTATTTATTTATTTTAAGAGAGAGAGGGACAGAGCACAAGCAGGGCAGGGATAATCAGAGAGGGAGAGAGAGAATCCCAAGCAGGCTCCATACTGGCAGCTCAGAGCCCGATGTGGGGCTCGAACCCACAACCCACGGGATCATGATCTGAGCTGAAATCAAGAGTCAGTCGCTCAACTGACTGAGCCACCCAGCTGCCCCTATGTGTCTGTAATTATGATTATCCATGCCTCCTGGCCCTCTGTCCACTTCTCTTTCCACTCTATTACTTAATCTACAAATCATAAAACAAATGAGTGCTCAATTTATAAAAAGAGTTTACCACGGAATTATTTAAAGAGTTATGGTCCTCAATTACATTTAATGGTCTATTTATAGTCTACTGAGTTCTTGACAGAGATATGAGGGAACTTTAGAAAAGGAGAATGTCCAGTTGTTTGAGCCACTACCAACTCAATATTAATCTGGAGGTAAAACAGCCCTGAAAGTATCATGAAGAGATAGAGAAATATAATCTTATACAACTTACTGGGGATTCACTTATTATGTAATAAGGTACATGTATATGTTAGTTTCAGAGGGTTCCCATCACAGATTACGACAAGCTAGGCAGCTTAAAACAACAGACCTTTATTGACTCTCAGCTCTGGAACCTGCAAGTCTGAAATCAAAGGCACACTGTCTTTAGAAGCTCCCAGGGAAAATCCTTCCTAGCCTCTTCCTAGCTTCTGATACTTGCCAGTAATCCTTGGCTTTTCTTGGCTTGTAGCCACATCACTTGATTTCTTCCATCTTCTCTCAGTTATGTCTATGTATCAGAATCTCCCTCTCCTTTCTTTTATAAAGACCCCAGTCATTGGCTTTAGGGCCCACTCTCTTCCAGTATAACCTCATTGTAACTTGGTTACTTGTATAAAGACCTATTTCCAAATAAGATCACATGCAAAGATACTTGGGGTTGAGACTTGAGCATATCTTTTAGGAGGACACAATTCAACCCACACACATTATATGTATAAATTAAAATTGTGCTTAGATTAGGGTGCCTAGGTGGTTCAGTCCAACTTTGGCTCAGGTCGTGATCTCAAGGTTTGTGAGTTCAAGCCCCGCATTGGGCTCACTGTTGTCAGTGTGGAGCCTGCTTCGGATCCTCTATCCCCTTCTCTCTGCCTCTTCTGCCCCCACCCCCCCTCTCTCCCCCTCAAAAATAAATAAATATTAAAAAAAAGAATTGTGCTTAGAACCAGGCCAATTTTGATGTGGGCTAGTGGAATCCAACTTGATAACCTCATGGTAACAATCAATCATAATAGTAAGATACATTAGAAGTGTAGTAATGTTAAAAAATACATTTAAAGAATTCATCTTATAGATATTTATTTTGGTCCTCAAAGCATGTACTGACTGATCTATCTCATCTCCATTACCCTGGGAGATACAGCAAAGACCATGTGCCTGGGAGAGTACCCTGGGTCTACTGCTTACTATAGACCTTATTAATTATGTCTACAATTTATTAGACCCTTGTCAGGCTTCACACATTGTGCTAAGCATTTTACAAACATAATATTTAATTCTCACTCCAACCCCATGGGGACAATAGGATTATTCCCACTTTATAAACTAGGACTCAGAAGCTTTTAGAGAAGGTGATTGTCTTGTCTAAGACCAAACAGCTAGTAAGTTCTGGAGCAGAGATTGGAGCCTTGGTCCATCCGATTGTAGTGCCCATGCATTTAACCATATGCTCTTTTCATTTTGAGCAAACATCACAGATTGCCCGGGGGGGGGGGGGAATTAAATCTCAGAGGAGCTAAGTAAAATTTTTGCTCAAATTGAAAAGAGCAGGCTCTGGATGTGCCTTCCTATAACATAGAGGCTGGAAAACCAAAAACTACCTTCTACCGATGCTCTTTTAGGTAGAATTCTGAATGTTCAACCCCATCATTTAGATGTCTTCCTGTAGATCTAGAAGGTCAAAGTGAAACAGAAGCCATCTCCCTGACACAGGGACCACTTTTCTCCATGGGCTTTCTTTCTCCTGCAAGAAGGTTGTGGGAGGTGAGGCTTAGGACAGTAGCTTTCCAGAAACTATTCTCCAGGTGCTTGGGGATTGTGAAGACAGTGGACTCACTCTGCCTTCCAGCAGCCAGTCGCCAGCTCTGTGAGTATAGAGAGCAGTGACAGAAGACAACTTCCTGCACTTACTTCTTGATCCTTGGATTGCAGCCTTGGTAGTGTATTCTTCAGCTCCAAAGCTCCAGGGCAGCCTCAGAGGTAGTAGCTAGTAGCTTCCTTGATGGTCACTTCTGCATTATCCAGGGAGTTGTTCTTAAAGGTGAGGCCAAGAGGGGCGCCTGGGTGGCGCAGTCGGTTAAGCGTCCGACTTCAGCCAGGTCACGATCTCACGGTCTGTGAGTTCGAGCCCCGCGTCAGGCTCTGGGCTGATGGCTCGGAGCCTGGAGCCTGTTTCCGATTCTGTGTCTCCCTCTCTCTCTGCCCCTCCCCCGTTCATGCTCTATCTCTGTCTGTCCCAAAAATAAATAAAAACGTTGAAAAAAAATTTAAAAAAAAATAAAGGTGAGGCCAAGAACCTATTCCTGTATAGCCCTTCCAATTCTGCAAGCATCTAATATCCTTAAATGAGTTTCTCTTGAAACTTCCAAGAATCGATTCTGGTGTGTGCACTGAATCCTCCTTGATTAATATATGAATCAAGATTAATAATTACTCATCATGCTTTTTTTCTTAGAAAACTGAATGGAAAGTGTATAAAAGATACATCACAGTGAATATTTGTGAATGTTCTTGTATATTTCCCTTTCTGCTCTCATTATAAAACCAAAAGAATGGACATTGTCAGTCTGTGTGAAATATACCCAGCATTTTCCGACAAACACACATCACCATAAAAAAATCACACCAAGAGGGTATGAACTTGAGAGACAGAATATTTCTGTCCATTTTTTTCCCCATCCCACTGTTTGGTTTTCTTTTGGTCTATGTTCTTCACTTACTTAACATTTATAGAGAGCTCATTATATGCCAAACATTATGTTATGCTTATTTATATAGTAAGATTCTTTCCTTGCCAAAAAGAAGGCATTCCCTATGAGATTGAATTCCCATTGGGCATGAACTGCAGGCTCATGAATGAATTCTTGACAACCCAGAAGTATTTTGAGACCATGACAGTATGGTCACTTTGTGACCTGATCCCAGCAAAGATCTTCTCTGAGAAGTCAGTTCTGCTGGGAAATGTTGCTTGCTCAGGCTCTTCACTGTGATGAAAACGAATAACCAAAATGCCACAGTAATGCCTTTTAGGAAGGACTGTGTCCTTGTCCAGGTTGAAAATGGCCTTTAGCTCAGTGCTCAGCCCACTGGCCCACTCTGCAGGCTTGATATCAGCTCCAACCCCCATCTGCCCCCAAAGGCCAGTCATATAACAAAAGCAGGGAAAGGCAGAACACAAAAGGGAAATGAACACTTTCCCAAATTAAAAACCACCTAGGACACTAAGGACAGCAAATGTCTTCCAGGTTCATCAAAGACGCAGGCATCCGATACCTCCACTAACGAGCATTTGATTTCTTCCTCTCCCCTGTTGAAATTAGGTCTGAAGCAGGAAGTTACTGGAGCATCCCTCTCTGGCTGTGACTAGCTGGATCTCAGGGATCAAACGAGAGGGTCTAAAAAGCACAGCTCTGGCTTTTCCCTAGTGAAGTCTAAGACAGTTGGAGAACCTATGGATTGGATCTCCCTTCTCTGAGTGCCCCCTGCACATGTCATTCACATCACATGGGTTCACTATCCCAAAAGACATCAAGTTTTTCAGACAACAAGGGTCTGATGACCTATTTCTAGTGACTAATGGGAACATAAAAGCCTCAAAAACCTCAAACACAGCATGCCCCCTCTGCCCCCTATATACACACATGCTGTGATTTTGCAAAAACATGATTCATTGAGTGTTGGATTGTGTTTGTTTACTGAACAAAGGCTGCTCCCTGCTTCCTTGTGTGATGGGCGTAATTACCAACATTCTCCAAGTCTGCACATGCTATTTTCTTTCTACTTGCTGCAAGACTGGAAAACAGCAAGAGAAATGACAGGCACAGAAGCAGAATTCACTCATGCCCACATGCTTCTTTTACATTCTGTCTGGCTACCATATAAAGCATACAGTTGTAGATTCTGACCTTTCCCTTCCTCACCAGCAAGGTTCGCAATTTATCAGTTATTGTAGCAGGCATTGGTAGGGAAGGAGACTGAGGCAAAAGTAAGTTTTGAAGGAAAGCCTAGTGTCCTTACTTGAATTAAAAATTTGAAGATCAGGCTATCCGCCAAGGAATGAGTCAGTGGGGATGCTTAGACAGCCGGGATCCTGGGAGATGTGGGACTCCTCTGACCTCTGACTTTGGCCCCCAAATTCTCCAGTGTCTTGACAAACCTTCCTTAAACTGCAGGGCAGTATCTGATGCTTCTGCACAATCTTCTTTCCCTCTTTTTCTCACTGGGGTCTAATTTGCATGGTGAGCCAATGCTCTCCCAGTCTTTCCTGACATTTTTTCCATTTTCTCTCACACCGGATGTCCCCCAGTGAAGTCCTTGCATGTCTGATCCTATCTGGGCATCTGCTTCCTGTAGTAACAAGACCAACATACAGTATTCAGTATTAAGCTGAAAACCCCCTGGAACCACCTACCTTATTGACAAAGCAAGAATTACGCTGTACTCAGACCCAAGTCCAAAACACGAGAGACAACGTTCTTCAGCTGTTAAACCTATTCACCACCTCCTTAGAAACTAAGGAGCTAAAGGCTTCTTACAAAGGGGTTGGGGGTGGGGGCCATTTAAAAATACCATCTGAGAGCAAAATATTTAACTCTAAAAACAATTAGATTCCACTGAAATAGCAAACAGAATCCAGAATTGCTAAATCCATCTCTACTTGGAGAAGGAAAGCACATATATGCTCTTGCTCTAGAGATTTTTATTTTTTTTAATACAACGGGTAATAGAAAGGCTGAGTTCATTATGGCAGTCAAGTCCCAAAGCAGCCAGAGAGCCCACGATTTCACTCTGTGTCTCACCCAACCCTCTGATCGCTCTCCTTTGGCCATTATGCCTCATATAATGCATTCTAATGGCTTTAAATGACAGCATTTTGTTTACAAAATGGCTCCATTTCTCAGGAAACCCAAGAGCCTGCGCACCATAACACAGCTATTGATAGAAAATAAAATGCACAGTGTGACAGAAGCTGGTCCCCACCTTGCTGCCCTGTTATCCATTTTAGGGTCAAATTTGCCCATTCATCAGCTCAGAAGCAGGGCCTGAGGGGCACAGCCTAATAGGACCCATAAGAATAAGCAAAGAACTCAGTAAAGGTAAAAAGAGCTTCAACTCTGCACAAATAGAAAGGAGAAGGATTTGACCCAAGTATTCGCTAAACACTCTGACCTTGAGAGGCAAGTCTTGCGACACTGTGGATCTGCTGAATATGAAAATATCTGCCAATATTAAGCTAGAACATTAGCCAGGAGTTCAGTAGACTCTCCCCTTTATGCTTTAATTTAAACTGACCAAAAATGCACACCACAAATATTATCTAAAACCCGCGAAAGAGGGTCTGCTTTCTGTAAAAGGCAGAATTTATAGCCTAAAACAATAAGCCAAACATCATTCTTAAAGCTTGAAAATACCAGGTTCTTACCCCACTTTAACCTTCTATGAGCAGAGTTTTGTAGGAGACAGCCCCAAAGAATTTTTAGAAATAGGCCCTGAAGTGGGCTCAATTTAAGATGATATGTCTTACTTTGTTACTTTAACATATTGCCCAAATGACCCATTCTGCCTTGGATTACAGCATATCCCCACTTTGAGAACTTCCAGGGTAGCCACGATATCTCAATCCATCATGTGTTTTAGCAGTCAGTTATATAGTAGGTGACTTCAGTAAATGAAAGAGAAGAAGGAAGGAAAGAAAGAGGGAAGGAAGGAAGGAGGAAGGAAATAAAGAAAGAAGAGAAGCACTTTTCAGGTTAAAACAATGGACTTTTAAATTTTATATCTAGATTTACATATCTAAATGTTTATATCTAAGTATTTGGATGTTAAAATTCCTTACTGGACATAAAAATGACATATTATTCAGTCTTAAAAAGGAAGGAAAATTCTGACACATGCTACAGCATGGATGAAGCTTGAGGACATTGTGCTAAGTGACATAAGCCAGACACAAGATGCATACTGTATGTATGAATCCATTTATAGGAATTATCCAGAGAAGTCAAACTCATAGAAACAAAGAGAGTGGTGGTCATGAGGAACTGGGGGCAGGGGGATGGGGAGTTACTGTTTAAAGGGTCTAGAGTTTCAGTTTTGCAAGGTGGAAAAGTTCTGGAGATTGGCTGAACAACAATATGAATATACTTTGCACTACTGACCTACATACTGAGAAGTGGCTAAGATGACAAATTTTATGTTCCGATCATTTTACCACAGTTTTTTTAAATCCCTTAGTTGAGTAACTGGTTTACTGAGGAAGTGCATGCTCCTTCAGAGACTCTTAGCAATGCCACAAACACTACTAAAATAACTGATATGCACACAGCCCAGGAATTGTACTTGTTCATACTTAGTGGGGAAAACAAAAATCTAAGCAAGACCTAAACTGGACCTGGGAAGTTCTTATTATTAACTCTAAGGGTTCTGAGTGAGGCAAAGACTTTCTAAGGGAGAAGAAAATGTTAGGAAGATGCCAGCCAGCGTGCCCCAGAGCAATTCTTCCTGAGTATCTCCCTGATTTCTTTTTCAACTAGCCCACCCACCACGCACAAGTGGCTCTCTACCTGATCATCCTGAGAGACAAAGGATTTCCTCCTCTTAACTCTTAACCAAATGGTCCATTGATGGGCTGATAATATCCATATTTGCAACACATAATAAGTGTTTCCCTGACTAAAAAGGATTAGTAACTCTGACATCATGAACAAAGGACCACATTAGGGATTCATCTGGAATTTGGTTAATCACTGCTTGGAAAGAATGACATTAATTCCAGGGCTTATTTTAGGCTCAATGTCCAAAAAATGACTAACCTATTTATTAGAGGAATATGGGGTGCTTTTACACAACACATTTGATGTCTGGTATGTATTATGGTCTGGTATGCATGCTGGCCCCTCAGCAACTCTGGAGGCTCCCATCTTAAAGACCTCCATGATTGGCAAGCCAGCCATGGTGACTATCACAACTGCAAAGAAAATATGGCATCAAATATATTTTTAAAGCATAGAAAAATTTGGGAAAGTAGCAAGGTGGGTTTTTTTCTTTCACTTATTTTACAGAACTCTTTATGTACAAAAACAACGCATGGCTTGTAACAAGCCAAGAGCAATGGAGCTATGTAAAGATAATTAACAATCTTCCTCTCCATGCTTTAATCCCACTATCCTGAGATAATCAATACGAACAGTTTTATAAGTATCTTCCCACAACTTACTTTTTTATGCATAGATACAATTAAGTTTATTTAAAGATACATAAAATCGTGGTACAGGATTTTGCCTTAACAAAACTACTGTTATCATTACTCAACAGATTACTTTATTTCATTTAACAATAATATTATGGATTTCCCTACAGATGTAATGCAATCTTTTTTAATAGCTGTATAATTGTCAATAGTGGGAATGAACCATCATTCATTCAACCATTTACATTATTTCCAGATTACTATTTATCCATTACAAACCACGCTGGAATAACATACATATCCTTACTTACTGGTAGTTTATTTTCTGTAGACTAGATTCTTCCAAAAATGGAATGTCTGGGTCAAAGGGTATGTACCTATTAAATGTTAACAGACACCACTAGATTACATTCCAAAAAGGTTGTATCAATTTCAACCTCCGTCCGCAATGAGGAGCACGTCCATTTCCCCCACCTTTGCTGGTACTAGATGCTATAAATCTTCTAAATGTTGGCCGATCTGATAAGCAGAAATTGAAATCTCCATCATTTGATCTCCATTTGCCTGATGACTAGGGAGTTTGAGCATCTTTTCATATTTTATTGACTGTTTATATTTCCGTTTCTGCGAATTGGCTGTTCATAGCTTTATCTAATCTATCAAGTTGTTTGTCTTTTCCATATCAGTGTGTAGGCGCTCCGTTTATTAAGGATATAACTCTTCGCCTGTCTTGTGTATGGCAAATAGCTTTCCTCACACGACTGTCTTTTTTTTTTTTTTTTAACTCTGTGCAGGGTGTTTAGGGCCATGCAGAAATCTTTATTTTTATGTAGTCAAACCTGTAAATCTTTTTTTATGGCTTTTGAATTTTTCTTTCAAATAACCTCAGAGTCAGCTTAACGAATTCTTTCAAATAAACTTTTGTGGTGTTGATTAGGATTACATTAAATTTAGAGATTAATTGAAGAGAAATGAGGTCTTCATAGTCACGAGCACTCCCACACCCAGCTGGGAGTAGAATGATTTTATCTGCACTCAGATTCTTTCATGTCTTTCAATAATGTCTAACTCCTGTCTGCATTTAGGCCTGACGTACCTTGCTTGGTTTATTCTGGGCACTTATGGTCTGTCTCACAACTGGGAATGCCATCTTTTTTCCACTCCGGTATCTGCTGGAGGAGACTGGAGGCAGTGGAGGCCAGTGGTAAAGGCCAGGGACTTTGGACTCAGTTCCCTGATTCAAAGCTCGGATCTTCTTGCACTGGCTGGTTCTATGCACTTAGGTAAGTGAGCTCCCTGCTGAGCGTGTTTCCTCACTTGTGAGATGGGGCTGCTGGGGTTGTTGTGAGGATTAAATGAGATAATAATATCACATCTTTAGCGCAGACTCTTAAGACAGAGTTGCCCATCGAATGAGAACAAAGGCAATGATGGAGCCCTTTCATGCAGACACCTTCACTCTCATTGGTTTTGATCCTCTGGGATTTTCGAGGTAGACAATTGTATCCACTTCTGATAGTGATGATCCATCTTTACCTGTACAATGCTTGCAGAGGTTGATTTTTTTTGTTGTTGTCTAACTACACTGGCTGAGAGTCATCACAGTGCTGATGGCCACGGTGAGGGCCCATATCCATGCCTTAGTTCTGACTCTAATATAAATACTTCTACTTTGCCTATGTAGGATGGCTATCGTAGATTTCCCATAGCCATCATAATTCCTTGGCATAAAAATACTGATAATATTCTCTTATTACTTTTATTTCTGTTCTGTCTGTAGCTGTCCTTTTTTTCATTTCTAATATTAGTTATGAGGTCCCTCTGTCATTATTGACAATGGTTTTTGTATTCTCTTAGTCTCTTTGAGAACTAACTAACCATTGACTCTGAGGACTGTCTTTCTCTATTTGTTTTCTGCTCTTTATTATTTCCTTCTTTCTTCAGGGTTTGTTCTTCTGAAACTCTTCAGTTGGATCCTTAGCTCACTAACTCATCAATCTGATTTTCTTTTCTATTGATTACATGACTTACTCTCCTCTGATTCCTTTATTAGTTTAAAATCGTATATGGATACTTAGATAGAGTCTGAAGTTAATAATGATTTCTACCTTGTCCACCCTTCTATTTTAAACGTTATCGTTGTGCTTTTAGTTCCAGGTTTTAGCAAGTAGATTTACTTATCCATGTATTTACCAGTTTCTTTGATCACTATTCATTCTTTTTTCTTTCTTCTTATTGAGATATAATTCACATGTCATACAATTCAACTAAAGTGTACAGTCCACTGGTTCTTAGCACATTCCCAGAGCTGGGCAATCCTCAGGATGATTGATTTTAGAATATTTCATCACCACAGAAAGAAATCCTATACATATTAGCAGTCATTTCCCCCAAACCCGTCAGCCCTAAGCAACCACGAATCTACATCCTATCTCTAGGTTTGCCTGTTCTAGACAGTTTGTGTGAATGAAATCATGCAACATCTGGTCTTTTGTGACTGTCTTCCTTCATTCCACGTAATGTTTTTAAGGTCCATCTATGTCGTAGCATGTGCCAGTACCTTATTCCTTTTTTCCTCTCAAATAATATTCCACCGTATGGACAGACCACATTTTATTTAGCCATTCATCAGTCGATGGACATTGGGATGTTCCCATATTTTGACTATTATAAAAAATGTTGCTATGAACTTTCATGTACAGCTTTCTGTGTGAACACATTTTTTAAAATTTTCTCAGGTAGAGGAGTGGAATTGTTGGGTCATAGAGTAACTTTATATTTAATCTTTTGAGGAACCTCCAGACTGTTGTCCAACATGGCTACACCCTTTTGTATCCCCACTAGCAGTGTATGAGAGTTCAATTTCTCCACATCCTCACCAACCCATTATTTATCTCATTGGCAGTCATCTTTGTGGATATGAAGTGGTATCTTATAGTGTCACTATGCATTCTTGTTTCACATTTCTTCCAGAAGTATATTATTTAAAATACCACCAAGGAAGATCTGTTTGTAGTATGCTCTTCCAGTTTTTGATGGTCTAGATTGTTTTTATTTTGCCATGGCTCAGGTGGAACTTAGCTGGGTATGAAGGTTTACTGTGATTTATTCCACTGCGTTTCTGACTTCCATTGTTGCTATTGAGAAGTGTGCTATATATTATTCCTTTGAAGATATCCTGGCTTCTCTCTGATTAATTTTTCTTTCCCTTTGGTTTCTGCCGTGTATCAAAATTCTCCAAGTATCGATTTACTTTAATTTATCATGCTAACTAGGATTTGTGCTGCCTACATCTAAGATATCATGTCTGCCACCAATTCTAGAAATTCTCAGGCTTATTCCTTGTATTATCACCTCTACTTCATTGTCTCTGTTCTCCTACCAGAACTGCTACTACATATATGTTCATCTTTCTCATCTCTTAACCTCTCACGTAAAGTCTCCACCTCTCTATATCACTTACGATGTCTTCAGGATAATTTCCTCAGGTTTTTTTTTTTCTTCCAGTTTACAAGTCCAGCTGTGTTTAATCTCTGTTTACCCTGTCATTGAAACTTTTTATATCAATGACGATATTTTCCTTTCCTAAGAGTTCTTTTTTTTAAAACTTTTTAATGTTTATTCATTTTTTTTGAGAGACAGAGAGACAGAGCACGAGAGGGGGAAGGGCAGGGAGACAAGGAGACACACAATCCGAAGCAGGCTCCAGGTTCCGATCTGTCTGCACAGAGCCCGGTGCAGGGCTTAAACTCGCAAACTATGAGATCATGACACAAGCTGAAGTTGGATGCTTAACCGACTGAGCCACCCAGGTGCCCCTTATCCTAAGAGTTCTGTTTGGCTCTTCTCCAAATATGCCTGGACCTTTTTCTTTTTTTTTGCATTTTCTTGTGCTTTTCTCATGTCTTAATCCCTTTGTAATAGTTTTACTTATCTTTAATGTACATAAAGTGTTTTTCTGCTAATTCCATGATCTAAATTCCTTGGGGGTCTAATTCAGCAATGTTTTATTCTTGTATTAGTCACTCATTTTTTCCCTCCTGTGTTTTTTAATACTGGGTTGAGAGCTCTCAAATGACCAAAGTCAAAAAAATTCACATGAAAAGTGTGGTCATAGCTGAGTCATACCTCCGGGCCCCTGGCAAAATAAATCCCAGGAAAGACACTCTAAATGTGGAGTGTGAAGAATTGACAAAGATGAAGCACCTTGCCCTTGGTTCCTTCTTTTTTCTCACCTCCCACACTCAAGCCCTACCAAGACCTGAAGGATCATTACACATACTCTTTACTGGTCTCCCTGCTTCCACTGTCACCCGTCTCCAAGCCATTCTGGGCTCACAAGCAGAGGGATCCTTTCAAACTGCAATTGCCTTGATTAAAAATCTTTAGTTCCCTCCCTCTGCTCTTAATGCAAACGTCAAACTCTATGTCTGGTGCCCATGTATGTTCTTCCTTCTGTCCATCTTCTACCTACTTCTTCTGCTGCATCTCTCCCCCCCCCCCAATTCACAAAGCTGCAGCCACACTGGCTGCCTTTACTTCCAGCAGCCAACAAACACGAGGAGGATCCCACTTGAGATGGGCCAGCAAGGAGGAAAGGAGAGTGGAGAAATGAGCACATCTCCCCGATCTCACAAAACCCTGGATCAAATCTTTCCTGAAGTCGCTTTATCCCTGAACTTCACAATAATGTCTCAGTTTGTTCTCTTGACTCCTCCCTCTCCAGCACACACTCCCACACAACCCGCCATGTTTTTGTAAGCTGGGGCCTTGATCCATAAGAGCTGCTATGTTACTTTATTAACCATATCCCAGACTTTCAGAGAAATGTCACAGCCCAAAGCTGATGTTCCAGTTAAGCTGTCTTTACAGAGACCTTGATTCTATCCTAGGGTCCAGCAAAAGCTGAAGGAGAAATACTCTTAATATATCCTTGGAGAATTCATCTTTCCCAATATTTAAGGTGCAAACAAATACGTTTCTGGAATTTAACGTGGCAATGGTTCTCACTCACTTCATCATGCCTTTGGATAGGCCACATTTTTCTACTTCACTATATCTGGATATCACTTTTAATTAATTCAGTGACATTTAACCAGCACGAAGCATTCACCCTTCAGGATTCCATCCCGCATTACTTCATGTAACTACTCCACTGCCCAAACAAGCGATGAGACCTTTCTTTTTCACGTCCTACCAAACATTCCGGCAACTTTTAAGTACTTGATACATTCTCTTGATTCAAAACATGCCAAAACAAATCAGAGAGAAGAATGAAGTTGCCCATATCTCATAATAAAGACCTTCTAGATTACAAGATTGATTACACATACTCGAGTATCAATGCTGTAATCCCGCAGTGTATGTGATACGAACATCATCCTGGTTTTCCAACCAGGGAGATGAAAGTGAGGAAAAGAAAATAAACATCTATTGGGCAACTGCTGTGTGCAAAGCCTCATCACATAAGGAACTTAAATATGTCATCTGTTGTGACCATTTCAAATAGGTAAGTGTGTTTGCCAAATCACACACACACAGTACTTGCCAGAGGCAGGACACAAAGCTGGTCTGCAGCGTTCTGTCTGCTGCAGCTTGCTTCTTCAGCCTGACACTTGTGGAAGCTTCTCTTCAAGGCCACGGCACACTGAAAATGATTTATTCTTCAGGAGCTCATTACTGCCTTCTTTCCTTTATAGCTGCCCACAGACTTCTCTGACTTGTGTCACTGATTTCGTATAATTGGTACTAAGATTGGCACTTCATTATTTTCAAATGACAGAACAGCCAGCTCTTAAGACAATGTAGTTTGGATAAAGTGAGCAGTTCTTAAAATTAAATTACTTATTAATAATGGGTCTTCCCATTAGAACTCTTTAATACTGTAGTCTTGGGCATGGATCCTTATTATAGTTACATCTTCTGTAGGGTGGAAGAATTTTTCTGGTGATGCTAATACTGTACCTCATGTTAAACCAAAACATCTCCTTAGAGATACAGCACTCGTACAATGTGACCATGATCTAAGAATCTGAGGATGGAGTTTGAGATCCAAAGTGAGATTTATCAATTAAAAAGCAGGTCACTCCTGGGGAATGCAAGCTGGTGCAGCTGTTCTGGAAACCAGTCTGGAGGGTCCTCAAAAAAATAAAAATAGAACTACCCTATGATCCTGCAATTGCACTACTAGGCATTTATCCATGGGATATAGGTGTGCTGTTTCAAAGGGACACATGCATCCCCATGTTTATAGCAGCACTATCAACAATAGCCAAAGTATGGAAAGAGCCCACATGTCCATCGACAGATGAATGGATAAAGAAGATGTGATATATACATACATATATATATATATATATATATATACACACACACACACACACACACACACACACACACACACATACATATACACAATGGAGCATTACTCAGCAATCAAAAAGAATGAAATCTTGCCATTTGCAACTTCATGGATGGAACTAGAGGGTATTATACTAAGCAAAATTAGTCAGAGAAAGACAAATATCAAATGACTTCACTCATGTGAGGACTTTAAGACACAAAACAGATGAACATAAGGGGAGGGAAGCAAAAATAACATAAAAACAGGGAAGGGGACGAAACAGAAAAGACTCATAAATATGGAGAACAAACAGAGGGTTACAGGAGGGGTTGTGAGAGAGGGGATGGGCCAAATGCGTAACGGGCACTAAGGAATCTACTCCTGAAATCAGTGTTGCACTATATGCTAACTAATGTGGATGTAAATTTTTAAAAAATTAAATTAAAAAAAAAGCAAGTCACTCCTGGGGCGCCTGGGTGGCTCAGTCTGTTAAGCATCCAACTTTGGCTCAGGTCATGATCTCCCGGTTCATGGGTTCGAGCCCGCATCCAGGTCTGTGCTGACAGCTCAGAGCCTGGAGCGTGCTTCTGATTCTGTGTCTCCCTCTCTCTCTGCGCCTCCTCCCACTCTCAAAAATAAATAAACATTAAAAAAAATATTTTTAAGGCAAATCACACTTAGGGTGCTAACTTCAGGCACTGTGTGCTTCACAAATATTAAGTCACTTATATCATGAGGATTCCGGTTTAAGGATGTTATCTGAGGCGGCGTCCTTAGCTGCAAACAACAAAAGTAATCCTGTAATAAGAGCTTATTGTGGAAACGGTGTTCACGGCTGTGTGGGGAGGGCTGGAGAACTCGGCTGATGGTTGAGCCTTCTGGAAACTGCCCAAAGCCACGCCAATAGCTGATGGGGGAGCACCGCCCGGGATGTTCTCCCTCTCATGTCTGCACACCCGCACCCTGGTGCCTCAGTGTCTCCTCTGTGCCAAGAGCTCAATCTCAAGGCCACTCGGAAGCCAGCACTGCTAGCTACACTGCTGTTACCTCTTGGGAGAGGGGGAGGTGCAGACACGAAGACCCTCTGCGGGGCCCTTTTCCTGACACTGCTCCCTGCCTGCGGTATCCAGCAGATGATGTATCTGACTGGCAACACCTGGTCCCTTGCTTGTGCCCCAGCAGCAAAGCAGGCAGAGAACTTGAGTTTCGGTTTCTAAGCTTGGGAGCACCCCCTCCCCACCACCACCCCCCCCCACACTCCCATAGCAGGCCTGTTCAATGATGAAGGACGGCCATGAACGTGACAGATGGCCCCTGCCCATGTGTAGGGACTCTACCAGAAGCTGCCCTTCATCGAACTTCCAGGAAGCAGTCTATTTCAGAGAAATGCTTGACTGTGGCATGATTTCATTTCTAATATCAATTAATTAAATGGTATTTAATTCCACCCTGTTTGGATCATTCGCCCAAGTATCTCTAAGCTCTAAAGGGCCCTCGGGCTCAGACTTCCCTTTCTTTCCCCTACACACACATCCCAGGCAATCTTAATCCGTCTCACGGCTTTCAATACCACCTCTACTCCAATGACTCATAATTTATATCGCCAGCCCGGATCCCTCCCTGGAATGCCAGCCTCGTGTTTGTAACTATCTCCTTGATGTCAAACCCAAAACATTCCAAACCAAAGTACTGGGTTTTCTGCCCAAGTCAGCCCCTGCTTCAGTCTCCCTCTCTCCCCTCTCTCTCTGCAGGTGCCACCTGCTTCCTTCCAGATCCCAAACCAGAAGCTATGGAGGCAGGCTTCACTTCACTCTTTGGCTCGCTCCCCATATTTATCCAACAGGATCGTTTATTGATTCTCCCCTCAAGGTGTATCCCAGATTCTCCCCTTCTCCCCACGTCCCCTGCCATCACCCAGCCCAAGTCAGCACCCTCCCTCACCTGGATTACTGCGGGTTGCTTCCTGCCTGCTCATCCTATGAGGGCTGGCTGCACAGGTGGGTGGGTGGGTGACCAGTGCAGTTGCATGGGGCTTCATGTTCAGGGGTCCCATGTTTGGAGTTCATTGCTCCGTGGAAGTGGCCTTGAAATTCTTAATAAGTTTATCTTGACTTTGTGTTTCCTAAGTGAAATCCAATGGGACAAAGCAGCGTGCACCTGGGGTCTGGAACCTCATGGGGTGGGGGGGCGGGTGTCCTTTCTCTTGCTGCCTTGTGGGATAGGTTCTTGGCTACCCTCCTCCTGACCATGGCCCACACAAGGACAGGTTAGGAGGGACACCACAGAAGAAAGGACACATTTTCTTTCCCTACTTTTTTGTTTTTGTTTTTTAACATTTTAATTTATTTTTGAGAGACAGAGAAAGACAGAGCACGAGACGGGGAGGGGGAGAGAGAGACACACACACACGGAATCCAAAGCAGGCTCCAGGCTCCGAGCTGTCAGCACAGAGCCTGATGTGGGTCTTGAACCCTTGAACTGTGAGATCATGACCTGAGCTGAAATTGGACGCCTAACCGACTGGGCCACCCGGGCATCCCTCCCTACGTTTTGAATAAAATCTCTGCATTTTCACTTTACACTGGGCCCCCCACATTGTCTAGCTGGTCCTGCTTCCTGTTTCTTTCTTTACCTCATACCCCAGGCAGTCTCGGCCAGAGTGTTTTCTTTTTTTAAGTTTAATTGTTTATTTTGAGATAGAAAGCACAAGCAGGTAAGGAGCAGAGAGAAAGAGAGACAGAATCCCAAGCAGGCTCCATGCCATCACTGCAGAGCCCGATGCAGGGCTCGAACCCACAAACAGTGACGTGAGACCTGAGCTGAGATCAAGAGTCAGACGCTTAACTGACTCAGCCACCCAAGGCACCATGAGGGTGGTTCTTTTTATAAGTCAGATCTCATCGTTCACCTGCCCAAAACCCTTCAATACCTTCCGAACTCATTCAGAGCAAAAGTCAGTTTCCTTCTGGCCCCTGAGGCCCTGTTCCACTTGCACCTGCATTATCTCCAGTCTCAAACCCAACTCCTCCCCCCCTTGCTCACTCAGACGCTACCATTCCTTCTCCCTGCAGAATCCTCGTGGCTTGCTCCTTTACCGCCCTCATGCCCAAACATCATCATCCTTCCCCAGCCTCCCTCCTGAAAATAGCAGCTCCAATCTGCCACATTCCTGATTCCCTTACCCTGCTTTCCTTTTCTCTGCAATGCCCATTACCATCTGGCATACTCTATGTCATTTTCTATTTCTCTCACTAGAATATATGCTCCCTGAGGCCAGGGACTTCGTCTCTTTGCCCACTCCCTCCCCAGCACCAAGAATGGCATCCAGCACGTTCTGTAGATGTGGAGAGCAGATCCAGATTTTGTGGGACCTGAAGCTTATCCTACTTGGGGGAAGAGGAGCTTCTTAGGAAAAAGATATAAAACTGTAAATATAAAAATTAAATATGGACCGTTTCAGTGTCTACATCCTGGGTTTGATACTATACTATAAACATTTTGTAAGATGTTACCTTGGGGGTAACAGGTCAAGGAAACAGAATGTCTCTGCTGTATTTCTTACAACTGCATGTGCATCTACAATGATCTCAACATTAAAAGTTTAATTAAAAAATTAGATATGTAAATGAAGATTTATCTAGAGTGAGAAAAGACATCACAACAAATTAAAGTAATAAAAACCTGACAAATGCCACAGGCATCACAACATCCACAAAAATATTTCTATTAACTCCCTGGCAAACCTCCGTAACACTTCTTCCTATACTTTTGTCCCCATATCCTTTGATCACCTCTTCATATAAGAAAGCTTTGCAAGACAGTAATTCCTTCATATCTGTGGTTTCACTTTTAAGTGGTTTCACTTCATCAAACAGGTGATCCCCTTCCGACATATGGTCAGAAGGTCAAGAGTAGCCTAATGCTACCATATGGCCCAGCCATCGTCTGCACACATATTCAGTCCCTCACACACCATTTGGTATCCAACAAAGACATCTTTTGGATGGGTATAGATCTGCAGGTAGAGGAAAATGCAAGGGGGTGTGTGCCTTGGTATTGGGTTGTTTTTCTTAGGAAACAACTGTTAATGGCTCCATGATGGGAAAACTTGATAAATTAAAGGATAAATAGAAGTGCAGGGGCCAAGCTGCATGAATCTGATCAGCCGTAATAGGAGGCATGTGGTTAAGTGCCCACACACCGGGCTGGAAATTTTCCCTTAAGTATTTTGAAAATAAAAAAGCACGAAGAGGACTCAGTTCATGCTGAGCCTCCTCACCCCTCCCTGATCTCATCCTATCAGGAAGAAAAAAAATGGGTCTGTTACTGCGCTCGGGTCTGAAGGGTCATTATTCAGAGCTTGACTTCATAACAATAACCAGATACCAGTCCCAGAAGAGTCTCCAGATTGTTGCTTGCACAGGAGTGCTCTCTCTTTTTTTTTTTTTTTTTTCATTTGAACCAATTATTTAAGGCAAAACTATCTTTTTCATTAAAAACCCAGTGGGCAACTTGTAAACATGGAATACATTGCCCTGGGGTCCATTTTCAGGCTGCATTCTATAAAACTGCCAAGTTACTTGTTCCTCTAGTTATGGGGGAAAACAAGTTTGCATTATTCTATATTTCACACACACACAAGTCAAGCTCAAAGGCATTGTTAAAATGCAGTCTTGCCTTTTGGATCGTTGCAGCTTCCGTGGGCTCTAGGAAATGGAGAAGGTGGACTGAACACACGAGGCTGGCCCCAGACACCACAGAATGCGTGTCCTTCCAAATCGGCCAGACAAGGTAGGCAGGAAGACCCCTTCCAGCAGTAGCAACAGACTATTTCCTCTCCTTCCAGAGTGGGCCAATCAGTTAACTAAATCCTTGGCTCCCCTGAGAAGAGCAGACAAGTTGAGAGCAAATCAAACATTAAGCTTGAAGGAGACAGAGCCCCTGGGCTGCCCGGATCAGCAGACCTGAAGCAGAGACAAACTGCTCACTTCAGCTCTCGCCTCCGTCCTCAAAATTGCAGTCACGGGGCCCTTGGCTACATGATGAAGGAAACTCTTTAGGCGGAGTGCCTTTCACTCAAATACCCCATAACGATGAACCAGGTCTTCAATTTCCTTGTTTTCCAAATATCGGAACCTCTCCTTTCCAGAGAGGAAGAAAATAACCAGAGCCAGGGGCATCGTTTCCTTCAGTTTCCACCACTTGCTCATATTGTGCTTTTCTATCAAGCAAGAGCCTGGGGAGCTGATCAGCCTGGGCAGCTTCCAGAAGTCACCCTTGGAGAAGGCCTGTTGGGAAGCATGAATGCCCTGTTAAGTCTCTGTGTCTTTTATTTCATGTGAGGTCAGAGCCAGAACCAATCATTCCTGCTGGCAGAGGGGGAAATTAGCAAATGACCCACATTTATATAGTCCTGAATGTTGTGCTTGTTGATTCTGGAAAGTACCCCCAAAATCATGGAAGTTGCATACCAAATCTCGAGGACTTGCCGGTAACTGAGAAGAAAAAAACATGCACCATGAAATATGGGAAGTCTCTCGTTTTCTGAATAGTTATTGAATACCCATGAGGCACCAGGCACTGGGATATCAGAGATGTGAAAGTTGTTGTCCTGACCTCCAAGTAGCTTATGGGCTAGAAATTCAACATCCCAACCCATCGTCAGTCCATCCCCAAATCCTGTCAATTTTACCTTCTAACTATCTTTTGCCATCACCCACTTCTCTCTCACTCTACCCCCACCAGCATGGCCCAAGCCTCCACCATCATCCCACACCTGAACTGTTATAATATCCTCCTATCTGCTCATCCATGTTCACTCTTCTTCCTTCTAGTCCATTTTCCAGAGCCAGAATGATCTCTGCAAAGGTAAAGGCCACCTTAAAATCTTTGAGTGGCTGTCCAATGCCCAAAGAATAAAAATAAAATGCCTTGAAAATGTCCTGCCTACGACCCCAGCCCACCTGCAGTCAATTGCAAAACTGGTCCCAATTCTCCACCCCTGCCTGTATCCATGGCTTTGCAATGGGAAGCTGTCACTTCCTAAGGAAAACCCTTACCAGCTTCCTTGATGAGTTCATTTTTACATATTCCCTATTACATATTCTCACAGTATATGTGATAGTATAACATAATGGAGAGAGCCCAGACACCCAGGCCAGACTGCATGGGTTAGAACCCTAGAGGCCCCACTTGCTAGTTTTGCATCCATGGAAAGACATGTAATCTCTCTGTACCTCAATTTCCTCACAGGGCTCATGGTATTTCCTCCACTATAGGACTGTTCTGAGGAATGAATGGATTAGTGATGTACTTAGACCAGTGCTTGGCATGAACCAGGTGCAATATACGAATTAGCTATTATTAAAGCATCGTGTACTTTTCTCTTAGAGCACATTATGCTTTCATTTGCACGATTCTTTTATTAATGTCTATAGACCAGATTTTGGCAACCTTTTTTCTGTGAGCCACCAGATAGTAAATATTTTAAGTTTTATGGGCCATATGGTCTCTGTCATAACTACTTAATTCTACTGTGGTAGCACAAAAGCAGTCATAGACATGATATAAACAAGTGAATATGGCTGTATACCAATAAAACTTTATTTTCGACAGGCAGGGGGTCGTATTTGGTCCACAGGCCGCAATCCTTGCTGTAGGCTATCATGAGAAGAGAGACACTATTTTTTTCACTCCAAATTTCTTTAGACTATGCTTCACACCCAGTTTCAAAATATATTTGTTGTGTAAATTGTAGAAGTTTTGAATTATAGACCAAAAACTCAGGTGTGAATCCAGTTCTTTCTAGGCTTAAAATCAAAATAAATGTGACTCCAGACAACAGTCCACTAGGCTGATGGATATTCAGTGCTATGGTCCCATCCCTCCCAGGATCACAATGGAATTGAGGAAGATTCCACTGTGCCTAGAAAATGAGAGACAGGCAACTAATCTTTAGACTCTCCTGCTCTTTGCTCTACCCCTGATTGTCTAAACCCACAACTTGCATTTGGGGGCCAGTATCCCTCTGTTCTCATGCTACACTCTGGTGGAAATCTCTGCTAAGTAAAGGGCCTGGTTCTTGGTTGGGGCCCAGTGCTGAGGTCTTGTCACTTCCCCACTGTTCTGGAACCAAATGTGCTTCATGCCTGTCTCTGAATCTTGTTCTGTGTCTTGAAAAGAAGTTTCCTCTCTGGATACCCTACTGAACACCTAGGATAAGTTCTTTTGCTGTTTCAAAAGACAGGAAGGGCCAAAGCTTCTACTTAGTGCCTAGTAAAGATATTGGAAATAAGGAAAACAAAGTTTGGCTACTGCCTTGAAATGGAAAGTCAAGTGGAAAGTAAGGAAAATATAAGAGAAACATAAAGAAATTAATAATTTAACCAAACAAATATACCAATAAGCTCTAAATGCTAACAAACCTTTATCTAGCATCATATAACAACTGATAATAGATGAGGGATGATGATGATGATGCAGGCAATAAAAAGTCAAATTACTCAGGCCTTTGCCACCCATGTGCACATCCCTAAACTAAAATCAGGAATGGAAGTTCCCTTAATATTGGATTATCTCAGCAAGATATCACCGCACAATATTTAGAGTTTCCTTCAGGGAGTTCTTACAAGTACACTTCAGACTTTGAAAGAATGGAAAGTGTTACAATCTTTGATTTAAGGCATCGCAGAGAAAGGCTAAAGATTGTGCGCCTGGGTGGCTCTATTGGTTAACCGTCCGACTTGGGCTCAGGTCATGATCTCAGGTTGGTGGGTTCGAACCTCGCGTCGGGCTCTGAGCTGACAGCTCAGAGCCTGGAGCCTGTTTCCGATTCTGTGTGTCTCTCTCTCTGCCCCTCCCCCACGTGCACTCTCAAAATAAATAAATGTTAAGATTGTGCACCTACTTACAAATCAGAAGACAAAAAATGGATATTAAGGTTGGAATCAAAGGGACCAAGGTCAAAGGGACAATTTACACACACATACACACACACGCTCTCTCTCTCTCTTTTGTCACTCAGCTGAAACCCCCTTTTGCCTCATTAAGATACCAACTACTCACTCATTTTACGTATCTACTTAACATCATCCAAGCAGAGAGCAAAGATCTGTGTAGATGCTCCCTTAATGGACCTTCACTTAACCAGCTGGTGAGATAATCCCCACTCTCCCAAGTTCACCTCTCTGAGTTAAACAGACTGACTGATACCCAACACCTTAAGTGTTCAGATCTAGTATGGTTCTCTCTGGTATGCGTAAATACTTCTGCCGTCACCAGCTAATTATATGTTAATCAAGATACGTGGTTTTTATTTCCCAGCCTATTTATGTACCTCGTAATGCAATTACATAATGTAAAAAAATATTACAAAAATCCATAAAAGATGTATAAAAAGTGTAAAAATGAGTGAATTGTTTCTGTACATTCTGAGTTGAATGATGTAGAAAAATCTGAGTTGAAAAGAAGCTTGCTATTAAATTTGGTGTGGCTGAAAGAGAGTAGCGGACTAAGAATAATCCTTCACTCTGGAAGATTAATCTACTCAGTTTGATTTCTAAGTATTTTTCACTCTTGCTTCTACTTTAAAGAAACTGAACTAGAAAATACAGGCAATGCAAGACGAATGTAATTTACAACAAGAAACTCCAACATATAGAATCAAACTTAAATAAAGATTCATGGCCCTCCATGAAGAGACTGGGAAAGGAATCCACACTTACATGTCTCGAGTTAAAATAAAATTAATGGAAATCTCTACTTATGGCCAAGATGGATGAACAGGAACTTCAGAAAACTGAACAAAATATATGGAATAAAGGCTTTTTTCAAGACACTGGACATCAGGAAACCAAAGGAAATCATCTCAAAGACACAAGAAACAAAATGGGTGCCCCCTGGCATTGCCCCACCTAATTGCCCTGTGAGAGATTCCAGACCACAGTCTAAGCAGGGGAACCAGGCAGAGCCATGGGGTTCCCTGGATACAGGAAACAGAGCTAAGGTTCAGGGAGTCAAGGCGACAAGAGTTTGCAGGTCAGAATTTGGAGAGGAGAGAGCTACACGCAGAAAACCCTGAGGATCCATGAAGAACACCTCAAGAATTCAGCTGAGTACAGAGCGGCGCACGTGTATAGGCAAAACCTAAGACTGGGGGAAAGCCACCAGAAAGAATCAAGTGCCTGTTTCTACCGGTCAGACTGGTTACCTTTGGCTTTTATAGCGGGAGGTAAGGCCAACTCTCACAAAGGGGCCTTCCACCCAATAGGACGGAGGTTTACTTGATGGGCAGCTAAACAGTGACAAATGTCCACTACAATGATTGACTATGTGGGGTTTTTTCAGTCTTCAAATCTAATCTTTTTTTTTTTTTTTTTTCCAACGTTTATTTATTTTTGGGACAGAGAGAGACAGAGCATGAACAGAGGAGGGGCAGAGAGAGAGGGAGACACAGAATCGGAAACAGGCTCCAGGCTCTGAGCCATCAGCCCAGAGCCTGACGCGGGGCTGGAACTCACGGACCGCGAGATCGTGACCTGGCTGAAGTCGGACGCTTAACCGACTGCGCCACCCAAGCGCCCCTCTTCAAATCTAATCTTAATCTGCTGTCTCTTTTTATGGCCCACAGAAACTCTCTGATGAGGATTACAACTCTTCTTTCTTTTTTTTTTTTTAAGTTTATTTATTTTGAGAGAGAGCATGAGCAGAGGAGGGGCAGAGACAGAGGGAGAGAGAGAGAGAATCCAAAGCAGGCTCCACACTGTCAGTGCAGATCCTGATGCGGGGCTCAAACTCACAAACCATGAGATTATGACCTGAGCCAAAATCAAGAGTCGACGCTTAACTGACTGAGCCACCTAGGCGCCCCCAAATTCTTCTTTCTTGCCCACGTATTTATTTGATTTCTCTTTCTGAGATGCTATTTTTTGCATTTTTCCTGCTCTGAAAATGCTATGTCTTACAATCAACGAAAATTAGGGATTCATCCATGAAAAATTAACATCTTACAATCAATTAAAATTAAACTTGTCAACTTTTTTTTTCTTAGAGATGCATAAAAAAGATAGATCTTACACATGATGGCATCTTGCATTCAATGAAATCTGGCGACATCTTTTCCCCCTATCATAAAACTTAGCACACTAAATTGTTTTTATCCTTCATTAGACTGTAAGCTCCACATGAGCCCTATTCACGGTATGCCCACTGCCAAACTCAGTGCTTTAGCATATGAAAGATCCAAACATCACAGGAATAAAAGACAAAGCATAAGGAATACACTCAATGATATAGTAATAGTGATGTACCAGGACAGATGGTAACCACACTGTGGTGAACAAAGATAGCACAATGTATAAACTTGTTGAATCACTATGTTATACACCTGAAACTAACGTAATATTGTATGTCAACTCTACTCAAATAAAAACACACAATAAAAAACAAAACAAAAGGAAAAAGGCATACCTTTATTGAATGTGTAATTTGGTAAATGAGAACGAACCCAACAAACAAATTTCTGTGTTCCGTGGTTAATGTTCCACGGGTCTCTAAGGTTGAACTTATCGAGAAAAGTGTGTTCTTTCAATGCTTTCTGTCCCAGATGTCTGACTCGTTCACCAACAATGACTGAATTCTAACCAGGTCCCAAGCACTGTGCTAAGGGCCTGATACGAACAATCTCATTTGATCATCATAATTGTCCTCAGTGGTGACTGAGATTCAAGGAAGTTTAGTAAATTACCAAAGTCACACACATCTACAAGTTGAACACAAATGGTCTAACACTAGAATCTATGCTCTTAACTATTCTACTGTCAGACTGAATCCTATAGACTCTACAACTCACAGACTCTCTTCAGAGTTAAATGTGGAAGGAGTCCCAAGTTGAGTCTAAACTGTATCCACCTTTGGATTCTGGCATCTTTGGAAGGCTGGGTGGATGTGTCCATCAGGCATTCTGTTCTATTTCACTGAGAGGCAGTCAATTCACCCCTCTGGGCATGCTTCCTTACCAACCTCAGGAGAAGGCTGGGCCAGATGGCCAAGTTACCCTTACCGTTCGTCTAGCTCACAAATGCTGTGATTCTGCAAACACTGGTTTGTAAGTTCTGATATGCACCCGGCCTTTAAAACAGCTTTGCAGGGAGCTCAGCCAGAATGGGTCCTATATGACAATAGCAAACTTGTGTGGCTGTTGGACTCTGGAAATCATAGTGGTAAAGCAACAGGAAAACTGAATGTACAAGGCACACGGAAACAATTGGGGTGCACCAGCAGGTTCAGGCAGCGTGAGTAGGCTCCACTTTCGGAAGTTAATGAATGCCTCTTGCTGGGCATGTTTTTGGTCAAGCTAATTGCACATCTGGGAAAATCATTAGAGAACGTACATTTCTTAGCTCATATTCCTTCAGAGTGTTTACAGATGGATTTAGTAGCCACAGGTAAAATAACACCGAGAGCAACATTTTCACTGCTGAGTGCCTGAATAACATCTGGCTTAAACTTCCAGTGTCTCTTTAAATTTTCTTACATGAATCCATTGCGTTATTACTTTACAAAGTTGGGTGGGAAGCTGTTGTTCATTAGGTAGATATCACAAGACTCTCTGGGCTCTGGGGCTGGCACAGGCTTCTCTCTATGCATTCGCTCTACGTTTAATAAATAGCTAAGGTACCTTCCAGGACTCTGCCCACATCTCTCTTGCAGTATCCATCACTTGTCAGTCAAACTAGACCATTCCATGCACCAAACACACCCTGGACTTTCCTGCGGCTTTCCTTCTGCTCTGGCTCCTCCCTTACCCCTCATTTGTCTCAGCCCACCAAATCTTACCCACCTTTTAGAGCCATAAAGCTTTTACTACTCCCCAAAGTCATCTATACAATCAATGCAGTTCTGATAAAAATCTTGAAAATGTTTCTTATGGATATTGATTCTGAAATTTAGATGAAGAGTATAAATCACCAAGACAATTGTAAAGAAGAACGAAGGGCCAGAACTGCCTCATCATATATAAAAACATCACATAAAGCACATATAAACAGCAAGTGATTGGCTTAGGTCCAGATGAGCAAACCAACGCAAGAGAAAAGAAGGTCTAGAAACAGACTCATGCTTATATGGAAACTTGATACATGACAGAAATGCACTGCAGACCAAAGGGCTTCTTGTTTTAATAAATGATGGAGAGCTAAGGGATACAGGTGTGCTGTTTCGAAGGGGCACACACACCCCAATGTTTATAGCAGCACTATCAACAACAACAAATGTCCGTCGATGGATGAATGGATAAAGAAGATGTTGTGTATATATACAGTGGAGTATTACCCAGCAATCAAAAAGAATGAAATCTTGCCATTTGCAACTACGTGGATGGAACTGGAGGGTATTATGCTAAGTGAAATTAGTCAGAGAAAGACAACATCTTATGACTTCACTCGTATGTGGAACTTAAGATACAAAGCAGATGAACATTGGGGAATGGAAGCAAAAATAATATAAAAACAGGGAGGGAAACAAAACATAAGAGACTCTTAAATACAGAGAACAAACTGAGGGTTGCTGGAGGGGTGCTGGGTGGAGGGATGGACTAAATGGGTAAGGGGCATTAAAGAAGACACTTGTTGGGAGGAGCACTAGGTGTTATACACAGGGGATGAATCACTGGAATCTACTCGTGAAATCATTATGGCACTATATGCTAACTAACTTGGATATAAATTAAAAATTAACTAATTAATTTAAAAAAATTATGGAGAGGTAATAGGAGACCTACATGGAAAAAACAAAATTAGATGTCTATCCCACCCTGTACACAAAATTCCACATCGATTAAGACATAAACCTAAAACAAACATTTCATTAAGAACCCACATGTTGAGGGGCGCCGGGTGGCTCAGTCGGTTGAGCGTCCAACTTTGGCTCAGGTCATGATCTCACAGCTCATGAGTTTGAGCCCTGTGTCGGGCTCTGTGCTGACAGCTCAGAGCCTGGAGCCTGCTTCAAATTCTGTGTCTCCCTCTCTCTCTGCCCCTTCCCCGCTCATGCTCTGTCTCTCTGTCTTAAAAATAAATAAAACATTAAAAAAAAAAAAAGAACCCACATGTTGTTTTTTAATTCTCAAAACAACCATAAGAAGTAAGTACTAGTAGCCCACTCTTAATAGAGAGTAAAGCTCAAATAAATTAAGTAATTTGTCCATAATCAGACAGCCAACAAGTGATTGGGTGACAATTCCCAATTGTCTTCCTAAAGCTTTAATTTTGCCACTTTGCCTCTCCCTCTTCTAAATACTCCTTCAATTTTTTTTTTTTTTTTATTTTCAAAAGCGGCTTGCTTTGCGGCATTTCCGCCAGGGGCCTGACGTAGGATCTTAGTGATAGATCTTTCTGACATCTTAGTGATTATCATCCAAACACCAGACCTAAAGAGTTAGCAGATTTCTGGTCTTTATTGTTTTTTTTTTTCACTCCTACTTCCTATGCTAACACATGACTAACACCTTAGGAAGTGATTTGAAGAAATTATATTGGAAAATGCTGATCCAGAGAAGTGTTTGAAGCAAAAGGTGGCCCACATGTCCACACTGACATAGCCAGGGGAACTGTGCTCCCGTGTGCCTGCTCAGCTCTCCCACACCCACCCTCCTCCCCACCAGACTTCCATCCAGGTCACACTGCAAAAGAGCTAGTTCACCTCTATCACCTTTTCTTTCTCGTATTAGCTGAGTTAAGTTTTGGCCATGGCAATACAATTCAAATTAATAGTGATTTAAATGAAATAGGAGTTTATTTCTCTCACACAAAGCAGTCCGAACATAAACAATCCAGGAATGATCTATTGGCTATAGATATTGGGGATCCATGCTCCTTCTCTCTTGTGAATCTGCCATCCTCAATATCAGCTTCTACCTCAAGGTCGAAGATGGCTGCTCCAGTTCCTGTCATCACATTCACAGTCCAACCCCAGCATGAGAGTGAAAAATAATAGATTGACAGCAAGCAGCCACGCGCCCATTGAATTCTTGACGTTCTATTAATACAGTAAGGCGGGGAAATTGATATTCAAAAACAACTAATGCCTTGCCACATGTATTTTTGGAATTCATTCAGATTTAGGCAACCATGATTTTTTTTCAAGTGTGCCTGTTGTCATGCTTTCCTTCTCCGTCAGAGAAAAGGTCTCTCTTTGTCTAGCAGTTGAAGCACTCTTAATTTAAGGGAAAGACAGACACGTAAAGTAAAAATGGCAATACCGCATGGTCAGTGTTATCAACACACAGAGGAAAAAACAGCTCATTTAGTCTGGTGGCTGTGGGATGGAGCGATCAGAAAGGTGTGACAGAGGAGCAACATCTGCGCTAGGAGCCGATGGCAGTCCTGGTGAAAGAAACAGCTTATTCCAATCCCTGGAGGAATGAAAACATGGGGCGCAATTCATGAAACACGAGCGGTGCCCCTGCAGCTGGAGGGGAAGTATAAAGAGGGGAAGAGCGGGAGGTAAGGCTGGAAATGGAGGCTTGAAGTCACACCGTGAGGCATTGTGGGTCAAACTACAAAAGTCCAGACTTCTCTTTTGTGGGTAGCAACAGTGGATATTCAAGGGGAGGGAAGGCGAGTTGGTAGAATATGATCCTTTCTTTGAGGCAGAATGCACAGGACACTATAATTAGGGAGACCGGACACAGAGGAACAGTGTACAAATACATGTGGCATTGGCTTTTGTCACCCAGACCTTGAATCCTCTTTGTACAGTTGGGGACTCCTACACCTTATAAACCCAAGCCCCACTTCCACTAAAGAAGTTGAAAAATGCCAGGTCCTTTCTCATCCTCCCTGCTGATATATTCGGGCTCGTGATCTATACTCAATCAGTTCCACCTGCCTCAGACTTCAACTTGAAAGACAGTAAGAGGGAGGGTGACCAGCTGTCCAGTTTGCTTGGGACTATTGTTTTAAAACCAAAAGTCCTGTATCCCGAAAAATTTCTCCATCCTGGTCAAACTGGGCTGACTGGTCACTCTGGCATGGACCACACAGAGAAGATAATGAGAACTTTCAGAGACACACAATGGCTCCAAAGCTATGGCAAGAGCCAAGGTGAGAACACACAGGGCCTGATCGACGGTAACAGCAGCAGGCTGGGGGGTAAATCGGCTTCTGCTGCTAAGTACAAGGAATCAGCCCAAACTAATGATGTGTGATTCTATGGGGAAAGAGGAATGGTGGGGAGTCCAGAGCCGGATACAGTTGTGAAAGGTGCCATTTAATAGACAGAAGGTTTGCTTACTCTTGGCCATGCTAAATTGAGAGTCTGTGGAAAACATCTAAGGGAAGATTTTCACAGACATTTGACCAGGTTTCTCTGGAGCCCAGAAGAGAGGTGGAGGAACAGAACATCTAGCAGAGTACCTGGAACATAGTCAATGAACGTTGTGTTGAGTACTATTGCCTCTTGAGTCCCCCTCATCAGCCTATACAAAATACACAGTTGTGGCACGCAAAAGACACTCAGGAAGGATGTGATAGTTGAGCGATTCATTCCTTAGCTCAACATAGTAGAGAGATCCACCTTCAAACTACCTTTTTTACTTATTGTTTCACTTATTAGTTGTTAAATCCAGAAACCTTTTTAAAGGGAAAACGTTCTTCCGTTTGCCGGGTCCCATTTTAATTTCTAACTATTAAGATGTATCCATTTCATGAATCAAATAAATGTGGGTAGCTTCACGATCTTGTATAAATTCTTATTCAAATAAAAATTCCTATATTTTACATACTCAAAAACGTTACTTTCCCTAAAGACAAGAATCATGTTACAAAGAACTACACTGAAACAATATTATTCTTAAAACTGAGCCAAGAAGAGAAGAAATCAGAGTAAAGAAAGCTGAGTTTTTCATTATTAATTATTATCATTATTACTATTAGCATTGGTAGTTTGGGAGAAATTGCTCAGAGGACAACAAAGGTAAGCGTAGAATTGGGCATAGGATACATTTTCTCTTTATTACTCCATTTTTATAGGCAAAGACCACTGGGGAGAAAAACTAGTCTATTATTGGTATGGAAAAAAAAGTGAATAAAATCAATGGAGGGTTTTTCTAAATTAAAAAAAAGCAGTAAATTTAATAGCTGTCATTTATTATGTACCCAAGACTCAGGTACTGTGTTAAACACACAGAGATTCAAACTTGCTCTAAGTTTTAAGTGTTACTGTTATACTATTTCTTTATTGTTATAAAATTTCAGGAAATGCGAAGACACAGCAATGACAATTATAAGAAAGATGAAGGCAAAAAAAAAAAGGGCAAAAAGAGCAGATGAAAATTTCTAGTATGTTCCTCCACACCTTGACCCAGTATCACACTTTCCCATGGCCCTGGATGATGATGATGATGATGATGGTGATGGTGATGTTGGTGATGATGGTGATGATGAAGACTTTAGGAATGAACCTCGGAGGACAAGCATAAGGGGTAGGACACAGGCCATAGTCCTATGTCCCTAGCACCCTGTGTTCTCTTTTTAAAAGTAACCCACATAGGGGTACCTGGGTGGCTCAGTAGGTTAAGTGTCTGAGGTTGGCTTAGGTCATGATCTTGCAGTTTCTGAGTTCGAGCCCCTCCCCCAGTCAGGCTCTGTGCTGACAGCTCGGAGCCTGGAGCCTGCTTCTGATTCTGTGTCTCCCTCTCTCTCTGCCCCTTGCCCACTTGCACTGTCTCTGTCTCTCTCAAAATAAATAAATAAACTTAAAAATTTTATTAAAAAAAAAAAGAGGAGAAAGGAAGGGAGACTAAGTCTGGGGTTCAGGGAAGAGAGGAGAGTGAAGAGGATGCTGGAAAGATAGGCACATCTGTCCCTTTGCCCTGTCCCTTTCATCCTGTTCTCAAAACTCTCATTCCACGTCTTTATTCACAAAGGCGAAGGTGTGACATTGAAATGGGGCAGAATGATTAGCTCTTAGTAATTTCTTTTTCTGAAGAGTCACTACTTTTTTTTCCTCCGTAGACAATCAGAATCCTGTGAACAGAGATAAGTAAACACCAAGAGGATGTCATGAACCCCCAAACGGCCCCTGAGCATTCTTAGACGTTTAATGCTGGGGAGAGCTGATTAGCGCACCAAATGGCAAACGGGCATGCAGGTGGAACAGGCCAGTCCCAGTTCACACGGAGCCCCTGGGGTTTGCCCCCAGAAGCCCACCAGCTCTCCCTTGCAAATGGCATGAAGCGTGACGGTCCAGTGGTCCTACTGAACTGAGCCACAGAAATCTCAGTGGGCTCCCAGCCTGCTGATTACATGGTAACCACAGTGATGCAAATGTCATTGCTATTTTCAGCAGCGTGCTAATGAATTATATTTAACTACATTAAAAAATAATGATTTGGAAAGGCTACAATTATGATATTTAAAATATAAATTGTACCCAATGGATAGTAAATGTGGGCTTTGCATTTTTCTGTGCATTAGGAGCCTGACAAATATTTTTTTACTCCTCTGAAAGAAAATGGGCAAACAGACTGATCAAATAGCTCACTCCAAGCAATTAAAACTTTCCATTACCATATGGAGGATGTATGAATTGTTCCAAAACACTTGTCTCTCATAAGGATGTGTTAGCATCTGTCAACCGGGATACAGGAGTCAAATGAGATGGCAGTGTAAGGATTAGGAAGTAATGGAAAACTGTTTTCCCAAGAAGGCAGAAAATGCCTCATTTATCCTGGAAAAGAAAGTCATGAATATATATACTGTATGTACGTGTATGTATGTATATCTAAAATATGTATGTATTTTTATGTGAGCATATACACATACACACCCATAAACATACATATATATGTGTGTATATGTATGTATTTGTGCAATATTCCCCATCTTATCTCAACAAAGACAGGTTTACCATCAAGATAACTGTCTTAGCTTGTGTTGCAATAAAATACCACAAATTTGGGGCACCTGGGTAGTCTAGTCGGTTGAGTGTCTGACTCTTGATTTTGGCTCAGGTCATGATCCCAGGGTCATGGGATTGAGCCCCACCTCAGGCTCCAAGTGTGGAGATTCTCTCTCTCTCTCTCTCTCTCTCTCTCTCTCTCTCTCTCTGCCCCTCTCTCTCCCCTGCCCATGTGCTCTCTCTCTTTCTCTAAAATAATAGTGTTTAAAAAATACCACTAATTGGGTATCTTAAACAACCAAGTTTTTTATTTCTCCCAGTTTTGGAGACTAGGAAGTCCAAGGTCAAGGTGCTGGTCAATTTGGTTACTGGTGAGAACTCTCATCCATGGTTTGTGGAAGGCTACCTTCTCACTGTGTTCTGGTGGTATGGAAGGTGGGGAGGGGGGCAGAGAGAGAGAAATCTTACTCTTCTTATAAGGTCAACAGTGCTATTGGATTAGGAACCTGCCTTATGATCTCCCTTAACCTTGATCACCTCCTAAAGGCCCCATCTCTAAATACAGTCACAGTGGGATTTAGGGCTCCAACATACAAATTTTGAGGAGACACAATTCAATCCATGCAATAACGAAGCTTAAACTCCAAAGTTCTTTCTTGTACACTTCCTTCTTCAGTCTCTGACCTATATTTGTGTTTGTAGTTCTATATTTTTCCATAAGCATTAGGCCCCACAAATCCTAGAACCTCTTTATAGCTCCGATCACAAAGTATTTAAAGGAGGTCTAGATATACATAAGAAATAAGTAAACCATGCACCAGGATTATGTTATCCTAGGAAATATTCAGAATATACCAAGACACTGAGTGGGGCTTTTCCTGTTATCTTAAAGCTATTATTAAGGCCCAGAGCTGAGAATGAAATAGACCAAGTATCCCACATGCTAAGCAAGATGGCATCAAACCTCAGCAGCGAGTAGCCCCCAACCAAAGGAGAAGCACCAGTTCATACCCAGCTTCTCCCACCACCACCTTCCCCAGGCAGCAAAGAGAGAAAACAGAGAGGAAGGGATCAGGTGCCACTATAGGTTATTTCCTCCCATGTGGAGAGGGGCTGATTTCCCTCTCTATAACCAAGGGTTATGTGTTTCATTTCCCAGTTGGATTTTGTGATGGTTAATTCTGTGTCAACATGGCAAGACTGTGGTATCCAGTTGTTTAGACAAACACCATGGATGCTACTGTGAAGGTTTAGATGCAATTGACATTTAAATCAGTTGACTTTGAATAAAGCAGATTACCCTCCATAATGTGTGTGGGCCTTATCTAATCAGTTGAAGGCATTAAGGAAACAGACTGAGGATCCCTGAACAGGAAGGAATTCTGCCTCCAGATGGCCTTCAGATGACAACATCACATCTTTCTTGGCTCTCCAACCTGCTGGTCTGCCCTACACATTTCAGACTTGCCAGCCTCCACAATCACATAAACCAATTCCTTAAAATATATCTCTCTCTCCCAATCCCTCTCTCTTTCTCACTCCCTCTCTCTCTCTCCATATATCTAAAACAAATATATAATTATATACATACATCTTACATATAAACATATAATTTAAATATATAGCTAAATATTTAAATATATAATTATATAACATACATAAGATATAATTTTCTACACATTCTACTGGTTCCATTTCTCTGGATGAACCTTAATACAGAAATAAGTTCAGCCGGCACGGGTACTGGTCTGACACCTGAACAGGAGAAAGGAGAATTAGAGGGGCAGATATGGGGGATGTGGAGGGAACAGTTATTGGGGTACCTTCTGCATCCCCACCTTCTGCGTGTCAGGAATATGTTTTGTGAGTTTCCCTTCAAGCAGGTACTCTAGAAGATACCTGGGCTTCCACCATCTTGCCCAGCCCCACAGAACCTGACCACACCTGTGCCTCAGGACAGAGCCAGCCTACGGATGCCTGCCAGACAGAGGACCAGGCCCCATGAGCGGGAGAAATCACAGCAACCAACCAAGAAGAAGTCCACACCACTTCCAGTTAAATAAGGACCACCCACCCTTCCCCTTCCACTCTCCTACCATATACCTTGGAGGAACTAAGGGGAAGTTGGGTTGACCAGCACGACATACGGCCCCTGCCCCATCCCCATGCTAACGGCTGTCCAGCTGTCTAGTGTCAGCCTGTGCTGCCCATTAGAATCACCTGGACGCTAAGAAAAACTACTACCACTCAAGCCCCAGCCCCGAATCTCTCAGAATGGGAGAAATTCAAAAGCTCCCAGTTGCAGCCAGGGCTGAGAACCATCTTTCCTGTGAGCACCACAGACAAACTAACCCCTTCTAAGATGACGGGAGCAAGGCAGTTCGGAGGCTGGATGTCTTAGAGTGAACAAGAGTATGTCCGAAATCCCAGAATTAGGCTGTTCTCTCTGTTGTGAACAGAGAGTTATGAAATCCAGCTACCATGTTATCACAGGACTCATTACCCAATAGAATACTATCTTTGGGCTGAAGTTTATTGAGAAAATTAAGCTGAGAAGGGAGGTTTTGTGTGCACACCCTAAGGAGCTGAGACCTCTGCAAACAAGTTCCAAAGGCATCACTTACTATACTGGCCCAGGCCTCGGGCTGTGCCATTCATTCTACAAATGTTCTTCTAGAAATCCAATCGCCAGAGAGTTTGGTTCCTGTTAGGCGAGCAGGATTAGAAATCCAAAATCACGTTAGGCTTACTCAAGCCATAAATTCACATTTTCTCCAAAGCCCGCACCTTTCTCCCCACTGGAGGCGGGGAACCTAAGAAGCAGAGCAAATCTGGGCTCAGGCCCATTCCTTCCCTCTCTCCCTCTCCCTCTCTGTCTCCTGCCCCTGCTCCTCACATCTTCACACCATGCAATGAGAGGAGGTTCACCATATGTCCATTTTTTTTTCCCTCTGCTCACTTGGAAACAGGATGCATGGCGTGGTGGTCCTTGGTGTTTTGCCATTTTGTTCTGCCGACTGCCCCACCTTCAGATTCAGACACAGAGAAGATGGTCAGGGATGGAGAAAAGGATGATGTGTCTTTGCATTTTCTTCCCTCATTTCACCCTCCTGGCTTTTTAAAAATGTTTTTCTTTATTTTTGAGAGAGAGAGAGAGTGAGCTGGGGAGGGGCAGAGAAAGGGAGACACAGAATCAGAAGTAGGCTCCAGGCTCTGAGCTGTCAGCACAGAGCCCAACGCGGGGCTCAAACTCGTGAACCGTGAGATCAGGACCTGAGCCGAAGTCAGAAGCTCAACATTGGTCCACTCCCCCAATTTCTTCTAGCATTGCTGTAGTGGCAGTGAGTGCCATGATGGCTGGAGGGGAAGTTAGTGAGCCCATCCTTAACCACCAAAATACATTAGCAACCGCCTGCCACAAAAAGACCTTCACTTGGGAGTTCGATGAGAACATGTGGTGTGTGTGTGTGTGTGTGCACATGTGTGTGCATGTGAATTTTTGTACTACTGCATCTTTATAGAAAAAGAGCCCTTCGGGGCAGAAGCTGTGTATATGAGTCTATATTGTAAACAGGATAATATTTAATATTATATAAATTATAACATGATCCCTGAAGGAGCATTGTTACTTTTGATATACTGTGTTCTAATTATTATTATATGTAAAGCAAACAGTAATACTTGGCAACATTTCATTATTTATTTATTACAATGTGTGGGGACCTCTAAGGTTCTCTCCACACACTGGTAGATTTCTTTTTCACAACAAAATCCCTCGAGGGAAGGGATAATCTCCCCATTTTACAGATAAGAAACTGAGGCCCAGAAGAGATGAGTAATTTGCTATAAAGAAAAGGCACAGTAAGAAAGAGAAGACACAGATGAAAACCTGCCTGTTTCTATGAATCAGGGATTTAACCGGTGTCTTCATACAAACTAAAGACTAAACAGATATTAGAAGTATATCTTCAGATGGATTTTGGAGAAAGCAGCTGCAGGAAAATCAAAGATAAGCCTAGCTAGGGGCGCCTGAGTGGCTTAGTCAGTTAAGCATCCGACTTTGGCTCAGGTCATGATCCCACGGTTCGTGGGTTCGAACCCCGCATCAGACTCTGTACTGACAGCACAGAGTCTGGAGCCTGCTTTGGATTCTGTGTCTCCGTCTCTCTCTGCCCCTCCCTGCAGGGAGACACTCTGTCTCTCTGTCTCTGTCTCTGTCTCTTTCTCAAAAGTAAATAAAAACATTAAAAACTATTTTTAAGAAAGGTAAGCCTAATCTTCTCACATTAGAGTCAGGTCCACATTTGCCTACAGCAAACTGTAATCTCAAGGGAAGATTCCAGGCAAGATTCATAGAATTTGTCTCTATCTAAGAATTTAGGAATAATCTCATCAGCCCTCTGACCCTCAGGCAGAGATACACATGTGTGCTAGAGATATGCCATCCGCTTTTCTAATGCCCGTGAGATGACGTCGCTTAACTTCTTTCATTGACCGATCCCAGTATTTATCAGCACTCACAATTCAGCAATTTTTATGTCTTCACCTATTTCTTTTCATATATTCAATATGCACTCAGAGAAGTTGGTCCCTCTCTGTTTTTTATAATTACTTTTCATAGATTTGAAGGCAGCCACAGAAATCTCTCTTCGTTCATGAATAATCCTATTTCTCTTAGTTTGATTTTCAGCCTTAACATTTTAAGATTAAGCAAGATTTTGATTAGGTTTGCAGCTCTGTTCCCTGAGTCTCCTCCAAGCTTTTCAGATCCACTGCAAATGCTGTGGAAAACAGAGCAACACAGAAAGGTCCAGGCTCCACCTGTGTATGGGGTGGGGAGGCGGGGGGGCTGGATGCTTGCTGTTCAGGTAGATCCTATCAGGTTTCCTCACTCACCCAGAGATGTTCGTTGCTGAATCATGACACTCTCAGACACTATCGAAATGTCACCTAGAGCCATGTCAAGGTCTTTTCTTCCCCATGTCCTCATCGAATTACAATCCCAAAGCACTCACTGTCAGAAACTAAAAGGGATAGAATGATTAAGACTATTGTTAAAACCCTATAGTTTTAGGGGCATCTGAGTGGCTCAGTTAACGTCTGACTTTAGGGGCGCCTGGGTGGCTCAGTTGGTTGAGCGTCCGACTTCGGCTCAGGTCATGATCTCGCAGTCCGTGAGTTCGAGCCCTGCATCGGGCTCTGGGCTGACAGCTCAGAGCCTGGAGCCTGTTTCGGATTCTGTGTCTCCCTCTCTCTCTGATCCTCCCCCGTTCATGCTCTGTCTCTCTTTGTCTCAAAAATAAATAAATGTTAAAAAAAAATTAGAAAAAAAGAGTCTGACTTTATCTTAGGTCATGATCTCACAATTCGTGAGTTGGAACCCCGCATCAGGCTCTGCACTGAGAGTGCAGAGCTGTTTGGGATCCTCTCTCTTCCTCTCTTTGGCCCTTCCCCACTCACTTTCTCTCTCTCTCTCTCAAAATAAATAAATAAAATTTAAAAATAATAATAAAATTTGGGGTCCCTGGGTGGCTCAGTTGGTTAAGCATCTGACTTCAGCTCAGGTCATGATCTCATGGTTCACAAGTTCAAGCCCCGCATCAGGCTGTGTGCTGACAGCTCAGAACCTGGAACCTGCTTCAGATTCTGTGTCTCCCTCTCTCTCTGCCCCTCCCCCGCTCACACTCTGTCTCTCTCTTTCAAAAATAAATAAACATTACAAAATTAAAAAACATAATAATAATTTTAAAACCCTCTTGTTTTAGTGCAAATAAATACAGCATTTACAACTCTAATTAGAAGGGTCACACAGCAAGTGTTCCAAGTATGTTTGATGGTTGAATAAATTAACAAATGAGCTCATTTAACTTTATGAGAATAACTTGCTTGCACCCTCATTTTGTACTAACTCCACCATCCAATTGTAACCTGCAGGGGTGGGGAGTAACCTGGAAGAATCCTGTAGGCACTAGGGTAGTTTGCAGTGATTCTGCAATTCGAGGTGTTTATGTTAAACATATTTTAATTGGCAAAAGCTTTCATCCAGAGGTATTTTTGTTTTTGATTGTAAGAAAGAGTGTGTGCAAGCAGGGGAGAGAGGTAGAGGGAGGGAGGGGGAGAGAGAGGCAGAGAGAGAGAATCTTTTTTTTTTTTAATGTTTATTTTGAGAAAGAAAGTGTGAGCGAGGGAGAGGCACAAAGAGAGGGAGAGACAAAATCCCAAGTAGGCTCTGAGCTGTATGGAGCTCGAACCCATGAACTGTGAGATCGTGACCTGAACTGAAATCAAGAGTCAGATGCTTAACCGACTGAGCCACCCAGGTGCAGCTCCAGAGGTGTCTTAAGACCAGAATGATTTGTCTAGTATTTCAGAAATAATTAAGAGTACACATCTAGATTGGAGTGCATACAAGATTTACTTAAGAAATAGCCCAAGCCTGCCCCTCACACTGGAGTAAGTTATCATCCTCTCCCGCAGTTCTTGGACAGCCTTACCAGCCAACTGCCTATAAATAAGGACTTTGGACTCAAATACTCTGGGTCTAAATTCCAGCTCTGTCCCTCACTGGCTGTGTAGACTTCAGAGAAGTTATTTTGTCACTCTGAGACTCAGATCCTCATCTTAAAGTGGAGAGACTCTTAGCACCTCCCTCATAGGGTTGTTGTGAAGGTCAAATGTGTCACTGAAGCACTTAGAATATTATTATTGTTTTATTACTATTATTATTATCCACTATCTAAACAAATGGCCATCTAAGGAAAATAAACTAAAAGTATTCAAGAAAAAGAAAGCCAGGGGCGCCTGGGTGGCTCAATTGGTTAAGCGTCAGACTTCGGCTCAGGTCATAATCTCACAGCTCATGAGTTCGATCCCCGTGTTGGACTCTGTGCTGACAGCTCAGAGCCTGGAGCCTGCTCTGGATTCTGTGTCTCCCTCTTTCTCTGCCTTTCTCCCACTCATGCTCTGACTCTCTCTCTCTCAAAAATAAGTAAACATTAAAAAAAAAAATAAGAAGAAGAAAGCCAGAGAGGGGATGACGTGCTCTGTTGGTTATCAGGACACCATAACTACCTCACATTTGGAAGACACGCTTGGAGCTCTTTTTGAATAAAATGTATTATAGAAAAAAAATGTGAAAACTTTCAAGCAGACCAAAGAAATTGCTGGATACCTTCAGTAGAAAATTCCCTGTTGTCTAAGTACACCCTCTGGGTTATCTGATTCTATGGGATCTGTGCACTTTTCACTGTTTTTGAACTATTCTACAACACTATTGGTTGTCAAAGATTTCACAATATTTCTTGTCCACAGAACATGCTAGTTCCCATGACAGTTCCCTGTCCCTCCATCACCCTCCACGAGCCAGTTTTGCATCTATTTGTAAATTCATCTCACATTATTTTCTATGTGCATGTGATCCTTAGAATTCGTCTTTGAATCAATTGTGACATCTGAATGGTCTCCTCGTTAATTCGTGAATTGAATAAAACCTTTGACATGTGTACATTTTATATTTGTCTGAGTCATGGCTAGACACAGTTTGAAACATCCCACAGCAATTTATACCTGTGTATGCGTTCATCCATTTATTCACTTACTCATCACAAACAGTAATTGAACACCTAAAATCAGGAACTTATGTTGAAATGTATGCATGATACAAAGACAAATAAGTGTGGTCTTGCCCTCAAGATGTTCACAAAGAATTATAAAATAATTATAATTTAAGATAACTGACAAGCACCTTGCAAAAAGGGAATTGGGAAAGGGAGACATCACCATTCGCTCAGGGTAAGACAGAAGAACCCATGAAAGAATTGCCAATGATTTGTGTCTTAGAGGATTCCAGCTTTCAAGGATATGGGGGGGGGGGGCGGATATCGCAGGTAAGTGCCCGCTTTTACCTGGCCAAACCTAAGTGTATAAAGTAGAGGGCTAGGAGACCAAGCTGGAAAGTCAAATCACGAGCAGTCATGGAGAACCTTGGATACTGTGCCGAAGGCAGAAGGGACCCACTGAAGTTGCCTTAGCAGGGGAGCATCCTGGCCAAGCCATAGAACGACACTGCCCCCCGCCCCCGCTAGATGGAGTGTAGTTCAGAGAAGACACTTGACTCCAGGGTCAACTGCAATATCCAGGAAAAGTTGGTAATTGGGTCCTGGACCAGGGTGACCATAAAGGGACCGGGAAGGAAGAGACCCAGATAGGCACTGTCTGATCGCAACCGTGACCATCCTGGCACTCCACATGGCAACAACAAACACTGAAATTTCTACAAGTCATTTTCTCTCTCCTCTGGTGCCTTTCAAACACCAGCAAAGCTGTGCTCTTTATGATTCACTCTATTTCCATGCCAACCTTTCAGCTACTGCTGTCTGGCCTCACTGTCCGCAGGGCAAGATGTCTATAGTCCCTGCACTCCCGCAGGGATCTGACGCCCACTGCTTCTCAGTAAAGGCTTTTAAATGACATTGAACTATCTGCTCCTGCACACCAGTGAAGTGCTCCTATTTGACCTGCAGAGACATCACGTTCCAGGTCAGCAGAATGCTCTCCTGTGCTGTTAATGCATGGCTGACTACCTTAATCACGAAAAGAAGCTTCCCTTCAGTGGTATTTTACAGGTACAGGTGCAAAGATTTCAACAACGGCAGAGTGCACTCGGGCACCATGGCAACCGGTGCATCGGCCCGGATACCCTCGGCAGCGTGGGAACAGTCAGTTCTCCATTCATTGTAGCCGACAACAAAAACGAGAGACGTTTTGTCTTGCCTTGTCCTCTCGGAAAACGTTTGGCAGGTCCCAGGGTAGTAAGGATGCTGGCCTTTAAGCTCAGGGAGAGTCAGGGTGGAGATTACAGCCCCATTGGTTGGAATGCTCCCGGTACATCTGCAGAGGCTACCTTCCACCGGTGCTCTCAGCAGGGGCTGGCTGGGCACGCGTGCTGGCTGTTGTTTCACATATGCTACTTTAAGTTGATTTAAAATCACTTGCCAGAGACCTTGCCCCAGCTCTGCAGCCCCACATTTCATGGGCTTATGAAGTAATGTGCGTGTTGTGGTTACTGTCGGAGCCCTTGTGTAAGAAATGCCTAAGGTACCAAGATTTTATTGGTTTCAGGGGTGTTCTGCAAGAGATTAAAAATTCAAGGAAAACTGTCTGAAGCAAAACCGAGCATGTAAAGGTTTATTTATAAGTATAATAATATAGTTGTATTCTATGTAATAATATAGTTCTATTATGTGTGTGTCTCTCTCTAACCTCTCTGTCTCTTCTGCATCTCTGTCCCTGCCTCTCTCTATCTCTGTCTCTGTCTGTGTCTCTCTCTTCCCAACACTTGGCCAGGTCCTTCCTAGTCCTTAAGGTGTATAGAACTGCAGGGCTTAGCCATAGGCAGTTTTAGGCTCAGAGCCCCAGATTAGCAAAGTCACAGCAAAAAAGAGAACATCTTTCTGCCAGTGTGTGCATGGAGAATCCCAGAGAAGGGCTCTGATTGGCCTGTCCTGGGTCACATGACCATCTCCAGTGGAAACTATGAGTGACCGAGCAAGTCAGTTGCCTACCATTCTGGCCAGAAGAATGGGTTCTATGATGAGAAGACCCAAAAAGACCAGAAGGTGGGTTATTACAAGAAGGAGGGAGGAGACGGTGGCCCCCTCAAAACAATAGACCAAACTAAAAATGTAGGACAAGAAAAAATTCTCAACTGACTTGCACTTCGGGCTTCACCAAACTTCCCACTTTCAAGTACAATGGCTGTAACAACAGCACTGACTTGCCCAAGTCCAGAACGCACCATTAACACTTTATTATATGTAAAGACCTGCCAATAATGCCTTTCACAAAAGTTCTGTTGGAAATCCCCCCTGGAGTTGTGTAACCTCAGGGCTCTGTCGGTCACCTCTAGAGGAAGGAGAAGGGAAGTGGTGTCAGGGGCTGAGACCAGATAGCCAGAGACCGATTTTCAGCATAACTAGAGATCTGAGAGAAGCCAAAGGTCTGAGAGACAGAAAGTCACCAGGGTGTATGCCGGCCATACAGGCAGAAAGCAACATCAGCCATGAGAGGCAGCCTGGCTGGGACAGGTGTGGTTTGCCCCCTGCCTTCCTCTCAGTTTTCAGATGGGCACGAACATCTCTGAGTGGACAGGAGGTAACTCCCGCTAGAGAAAGCATGCCCACAGGGAGGCTCGAGTCAGGAGTCGAAGAGAAGCAGGTGTTCTTGTCCTTGCCAACATGGCTGTTCAGCAGAGGGCACAGCCCTCTACTAGCCACACAGCATTACCATGTTTTGTTTCAGACAATCAATATTCATTGAAGTTTGCTCACATATATTTCCTTTCCTCTTTTCTTCAGTGTGGTGTGCATGTGTATGCTTTCATCTGGGATCATTTTAGTCCCGTCTGATATCCCACTTTTAGAATCTTCTACTGTCTTCCTACTGGTGACAAATTATCTTAGTTTTCATTTGCTAAAAAATGTTTACCTTGTCTTCATTTCCAAAAGATATTTAATGGAATATAGAATTCTAGGTTGGCACTTCTTTCTTTTCATCATTTTAAGTTGACATTCCACTGTCTTATGACTTCATTGTTTCTGTTGAGAAGGTACGAGCAATGTCTTCTTTTTCCCCTCTGGCTGTTTCTAAGATTATCTCTTTGTCTTTGGTTTCACCAGTTTGTGTCTGATACACAAAGGATATTCATCCTTTGAGGTTCACAGCTCTTCCTGAATTAGTATTATCTTTCATCAATTTTGGAAAATTCTTGGCCACTATTTCTTCATATTGGCTCCTACCATATCCTCTCTCCTCTCTTTCTGGGACTCCAATTTCACTTATATTAGGCCTTCTCACCACACCCTGCATAATTTCTACACTCTTCTAGCTTTTCATTCCCTTCAGTGTTTCAGTCTGAATACTTTATTCCAATCTTTCTTGCACCTTATCATTGATTAATGTCTGATTTTCTGCTAAACCCATCCACTGCTCTCTCCTTTTCATGGTAAAAATATATATAACATAAATTTAACCATTTTTAAGTGTGCAATCCATTTCCCTTTTAGTTGTATTTTTCAACTCTACAATTTCTTTTCAGTGATTTTTTAAATACTGTTAGGGGTAACTGGGTGGCTCAGTCGGTTAAGTGTCTGACTCCTGATTTTAGCTCAGGTCATGGTCTCATGGTTGTGAGATCATGTCCCACTTTGGGCTCTGTACTGACAGCACAGAGCCTGCTTAGAATTCCTCTCTCCCCTCCCCTCTCTCTGTCCCTGCCCTGCTCTCTCCCTCTCTCCCTCTCAAAATAAATACATAAAAATTTAAAATAAAATAAAATCCTTTTAAATTCTCTTCCTCCATCTTCCTTGAAGTATGTTAAATATAGTTGTTCCAAAGTCTAGAATACCTTCACTAGCTGGGGCCACCATAGATCTATTTGATTCTGTCTCTTGTGTCTCTGGAGGTTTGGCTCAATTCTTGTCTCCTTGAATGTCAAATTATCCATTCGTTTCATAGTGAGAATATATATTAAAAATTGTGGAGGAATTTGAGGCTCTGTTTGATATTATCATCCTCCAAAGATTTACCTTTGTTTCTGGCAGGTAACCAAAAAGTCTGGCATTACCAAGTATTAGTGAAGATACGAAGCTATAGAAAGCCACACATTTGCAAAATTATTTAGCATTATCTAGAGAAGTTTATTTTTGATGTTTTTCAATAATCCATTTTAAAATGGGAAACAAGACCCAAAGAGATTAAATAACTTGCTCAAGATTACATTGCTTTTGAGGTTGGGACCCATAAACACACCTTGGCCTATTTGATGCCAGGGTTCATGTTCTTTCCCTTATATACTATCCTGTCTCCCATGTTCCACTATGAGCAATAAGACTTAAAGAATATCATGACCTTTTCTCCCCCGTCATCTTCCACAAAGTGATATTTCATTAGACCAACTCCTTATAGTAAAAACTGTATGACCACTACTTACTAGTCTATTCCCATTGTCTAGAATAGGGCCTAAAATGTAATAGGGGCTCCAAAATTGTCTGTTGAGTCACTTCCCCAAGTTCCCCACAATTCTCAAGGACCAGAGACATGTATAACCACCTGTCTGGATCATCAGATCTTCCAGGATCCTTAGCACCCTCACTGGTCATCGAACTTTGTAGAATAAGAAGCATTTTTTGCCCAGTTCTCCTAAGTCAAAGACAAGGGTCGGCTGAAATGTGGCAAATATTCTGACAAGTGGGACAAAATTATTTTCCTCTTTGGTATCCCTCCCTAGAAACATGAGGACCCTAGCCTGGGGCTTTGGAAGCCTGGGGAGATGGGCATAGATAGTATACAAATCTACCTAAAGGTTTCTTTTCAGTATGGTCTCACGTGTCAGTGTCACCATCAGCCTCCTCAAATCTAGGTACCTTCCTCCCATTCATACTAGGAAGGAAGTCCATCTCATTTTCTAGAAGAAGAAAGAGGAGGAGGAGGAAGTGGAAGGCAGAAAAACAATCTACTTCCAAGCAAGAAATCTCAGAGTGATCTTCAGAGAGTGGTATCCAGCCTTCACCCTACCTCCAGTCCAGGCCAAATGGAGCCATTATGCATTTTCATTGGCTCCCACATCCATCCGTCTCTCAGTTGGCTCTCTGTGGGTCTGTTGGCTCCCATCTTGCCCTGCACTCCTTCCTGCCCCTCCTGAACTTCTTCCTGTTCACTGACACTTGCCCACTTTCTCCTCCGTGTTTTCGCTAGCTGACCCAAACCTTAAGGCTCTCATAACAGGTGTGGGATGTTGGGATAGAGGTGAAGTAGATGCCCACATGAAACAGGAAACTCAAGTTTTCCCAGCTCTGGTCCCAAGACCCAACAACCATTTATCTGAAATGCTGCAAATACATGCCTCCCACAGGGTTGGACTACCTGACACTCATTTCTGAGTCCATACTCCCCCCTGGGATCTCTGCTGCCCCTCAAAGGAATATTCCAGAAGAGCACATAGCTCCTGGCAAGTCTTCAGTTCTAAATGTGAGTCGAAGATGATTTTGCCAAAATTAATAATAAATGTTTTCATTTAATTTTATAAGTTGATAAAACCCAGAAGGAGGACAAGGGCATTATTATTCCACAACCTAGTAAGAAGCATGGGATGTAAGGATGGGATGACCAATTCTCTATTTCTTACTGTGCATTTTCCATACTTGACATCATTCTGTATACACAATTTGTAATTGCCTTTATTTTTGGATCACTATTATTTTAGTATATTCCATGTTGTTAAAAAAATGTGTATTAATACCATTTTAAAAACTTTATAGTATAGTGGAGGTACTTCTTCGAGGGTCCTCCTATCAAATATTTCCATTTTTTTGACCCTCAAATAATCTTTATCATCGACTTGGCACCTTGTCTGTAAGCCTCAGCATTCAATAGCGTTTTTAAAAACTTTGAAGTGCCAATATCGTCCTTTCAACAGAGCCGAGGAATCTGATTACAGCTCTCTCACAGAGTGATAGTCTCTCACACATTTTTTTTTCCTTATAGCACATTTTCCCTACTTTGCATATTTCCCCTTCTTGCAATTTTTCAAAATCAGTTTGAACTGATTTTAAATAGATTTCTCTGTGGCAAGGTATTCCCGTGCTATATTCTAATCATCTTTATGGACAGTTTGGAATTATATCATATTTTAAATAAGAGCTATTTAGGAGATTTATGGAGGGCCGGTACTGCTGCATGGACAACTTTGGTTGGCAATAAGATGAAGAAAGTGCAATATTTGAAAACAAAACAAATGTTCCTTCCCACCTCTACATCCAGGTCTGTCTTATAGCTTCATTTCAAACTTCCGTGAAAATATTCCCACTGGCGCAGGACCAACTCGTGTGCGTTGGAGACAGTAAATCAGGCAGGTGGAAGGTATAGGCTCAGACTCTGTTCCCCTTGCATGCTGTGGTGTGGCTCTTATGCTGAATGCAGCATATAGAAATTCGCTGAGAGGTGCTTGCTGGGGATGGGGAAGTCAGCTGCATGCATACGTGATGTCTTTCTGTGGCCAGACGCGCAGAGACCACCTCACACGGCTGTGCCTGAAATCCAGCTGACCTCAGCACCCACCCTCACACACAAGTGCCAGCCTGGGAAGGGACTAAGCAGCCATGGAGAACTAATCCTAATTCACTCCATAGAAGTCAAGTACTTTTGACCACTGCGGGCCAAGGTCTGTGCTAAGTGAAGACTGCCGAGATGACTGAGACATGGTCCTTGTCCTCAACGAGCTTACAGTCTCGTGACAGAGATGAATATGTAAACAAATAACTGCAAGGGGCCTGACGATGATGTGAGGGGTAGGTTCTCAGTGTAGGAGAAGACAACAGAAGCAATGATCTCTACTTAGCGGAAGCAAGGAAACACTAAACAGAGGAAGAGACACTTGATCCATCTTTGAGGGTGGGCAGGAATCAGATCAACGAGGAAGGAGCTAGAGTCCAGGAAGAGGGAATAACCACAACAATAACAACAATAACAGCAATAATAATAGAATATGCGGAGCATCTTGCCACGTGCCAGGCTCTAATCCAAGCCTGTTGGATATTATCTCATTTAATCCTCACAGCAATGCTGGAAGGCAGACTCTAGCCTAGTCCCCATGTTGAAATGAGCCAACACACAGAGAAGCGAAAGTAACTTGCCCAAAGCCTTACTTGTAGAACCTTCAACAACTAGACCCATTCAGGTAACTACCATTGTCTCAATACTGCTGACGCATGGTAGCAGTGGGGCCAGAGAGGCTGAGATCAAGGAGGAGCCAGATCTCAAAGGGCCTTAAATGTCATGCTAAGAGATTGGATTTTAATCCTGCAGGTATCAAGAACTAAATATATAAAGTTTGGAAAGACAGAACTGATCGCTAAGGACAAAAAAGCCAGAGTCAGGAAACCAGTTAGGAGACTATTAAGATAGTCCCGGGAAGAACAGATGAGCCCTGGAGCCTCAGGTGAGAAAGAAACATCAGGACAATAGTGACCTGTGTCTCTAGTTCCTGTTCTTCGGAGTATGTGGTATCAGTTCCTCAGTAGGGTCCATACTCAGCCAATAAAATCCCCATCTGACCTACTTCCCAAAGAACTGGGAAAGGAAATAGGGAGGAAGGAAGTGTGGGGCCTGTGGTAACCCCACTTCCTGACCAGAGCATCTGCTAAACTATCATGGCCTTCAAGAAGGGCTTTCCACTGCTGAAGATGGAGGTCCCATTTTTAGAAGACAAACCAGGCAGAAGACCCAGCTCTTGGGCCTGGGATCCCCATGCCCATGGTCACTCAACCCAACAACAAAGAAGGCACTCCAAGAGTGGGATGCGATTGTGGAAACACCCTCCTCAATTTTTTCTATCCTTCCCTTCTAGATCTGCCAAAAGATTGAAGCGTAAAATTGCTTATGATGGGAAAAACCACATAAAAAATTTTTTTTTGTGAAGAGTTTTATCAAAATAGAACAATAACATGTATGAGAAAATAGTATTCTGGTTGGTCTGTTTTCCTTCAGTTGGTTTTAGGTGCTGCATGTGAACTCTGGCCTGTATTCTGTGGTTGCTCCGTCAATAAAAACTAAAACTTCAGCTGTGTGAAAAAATGCGAGGGTGTGGATCATTTGTCTTTCTTTTGCTGAAGTGTAAATATAGGAGAGCTTTATGATTAACTGATTAAAAAGGGGAAAAAGCTTCATAATTAGGTTTGATAGAGCTATAGATTTTACATTAAGTGGTTTATTACAAAAAGTTGGAAACATTGATCTGAGACATTAGACCACTCTGATTAAATTTATGGTACATTGGGAATACTTGGGCCAATTATCGGATTAAGGGTCCGCCATGATGATGTAAAATATGGTCTATCTGGCGATTACTTTCCAACTCTTGACCCTGTCCCTACTATATTCTCATTTCTTTAAAAATTTTGCCACCAAAGGGAACTGGCCCACTTAGCTTTCCAGAACTGAAGTGAAATTTAAGACCTCATGCAAGTTTCAAATCCATTTGGACAAGTTCATATTTGTAAGATTTAACTACAAAACAAAAGGAGAAGTTTTTAATGTCCTCCAATAGTTTTTAAAAAATTATTGGGATATTCATATAAGATTCATATGAGAGATAATATTCATATTATACAAACACTTCTAATTGTGTTTTTTGAGCCTACTGAATTACTTGTGAAATGCTCATAACATCATGTTAAACGGAAACAAGACAGGATACATAGCATCATATTCCATGCGGCCCCAAATATATGGGCTTGCCTATGTGCATGTGTCAACATTTGGGGGCTGGAGGTTCTGGAATGAAATCTAAAAATATTTCCCAGTGGTTATCTTTAGGGGATGGTATGACAGCAAATTTTTATTTTTCTATTTATTTATGATTTCCTAAAATTTGGGAATTTGCTATACTAAGTATTAATATGTCTTCGTTCTTTTACAAAGGAGAAAGAAATAATTTTGTAAACATTGTCCTTCAAAGCAACTCTCTGGAAGCCTGCACAAGTACTGAGTGATGACGTTGCCTTTGCTCACTTCTGTACTTACGCCCAAATCCAGTCTCTGGCCACAAGTCAAAAGTAATGATTTTACCTCACAACTACATTTTCCTCTGTCTTATTTTGGAAAATGTTCTTATTCTGTTCGCTCACCAATTTTTATTCAGGAGCCTTGGCTTCAAACCACATTTGGCAGATTCTAAAAGTCAAATGTGCCTTCTTCAGACAGAATTGCTATCCTGATGATATTGAAAAGGCTATATGAAGTACTCTGTGTTGGTCAGTTCAGGCTTCCATAACAAAATATCATAGACTTGGTGGCTTAAACAGTAGAATTATTTTCTCACAGTTTCTGGAGGCTGGAAATTTGAGATCAGGGTGACAGCTGGGTCAGTTTCTGGCGAGGTTCCTGCCTTACAGATGGCCGGCCACCGTCTCTGTGTCCTCACACAGCAGAGAAAGCACTCTGGCGTCTCTTTTTATAAGGACACTAATCCTTTGGACCAGGGCTCCACCCCACTCTTATGACCTCACCTAACCTTATTTACCTCCTAAAAGCCCTGTCTCCAAATACAGTCACATCAGGGGTTCGGGCTTCAATGTACAAATGTGGGGCGGGGGAGGGGGACACAAGTCAGCCCATATAGCAAGCTTTGAAAGCATTTTCAAATGAAGATTTTCAATAGTTTTGAACATTCTTTGCCATAAAGTGTATGATCTGCCCAGTTTCCTACTGTGAATACAACTCCACTTACTTGGATGAACAATTGTCCAATGCCTTTGTTTTCTAAAATGATTTACAATCTATTCTGTTAGAACACCTATTCCTTTAACACACATTAGCTCCTATCTAATAGGAGAACAGTGTTTGGATAATCCAGAAGTTGAACTGTTTCTTCTGTCTGAGTACATTTTTTCACCCAGTCAAGGACAACTTTTCTCAGCATTAAGAGAAAAACGTCTTAGAACTATATGAAGATCTTAAGACAAAAGCTTAAAATCCCATAGAAGTGACTTTAGTACAATCGGTGGCTGGTTTGGTGACTTCATAAACCACAACGTTTATTTTAAGCCTGTTTGGGGAAGCTACAATTACAGATGAAGAAGCTACAAAGACATTTCCTCCTGGTAAGAAAAACAGGGGCGCCTAGTGGCTCAGTTGGTTGAGGGTCTGACTCTTGATTTCAGCTCAGATCATGATCTCATGATTCATGGGTTCGAGCCACAAGTCAGTCTCTGTGCTGACAATGTGGAGCCTGCCTGGGATTCTCTCTCTGCCCCTTCCCCACTCGTGCTTGTGCTCTCTCTCTATCAAAAATAAATAAACATTAAAAAAAAGATTCTCTCTCTCTCTCTCTCTCTCTCTCCAAGCCCCCCCCCCCCGCCGGCCTCCGCCCCTTGCCCCCACTCATGCACTTTCTCTAAGACAAAGAAAAAAAGGGGGGGAAAGAAAGAAAAATAACAAAGAAGAGAACTTTACCTGGATTATATGTTTAATGTTGATGAAACTGGTCACTGTTAGAAATGAGGCATGCATGAACCCCAGGATTTTAAACTTGCAAAAGACCAATATTGGGTCACAGACCCACACACAGAATTTACCAGGCCAGTGTGTTATTGGATTATTACTGCTTTTATCTGTCTCTAGTTACAAAGTGCTGTTGATTTTGAAGGACCTGTCTGATTCCATATTCCCCATAAATCCTGTAATTTTTAACCTACAATTTTGCAGAAGACAGGACTTTAGAGAACACACATATGGAGTTATTGCAAAAAATGACTGTACATAAAACATTTTATATGAATAAGAAACTTATTAATTACATCATTTTATAATCATTCCTCCTCTCCTCCTTCCAAAACTCAGCTCTTCTGAAAAAGCTTCCAAATCACCCCCCCATCTGTATCCCAACTAGCTTAATTGATGCCTCTTCACTCTCCTTTGCTATTTCATGCAACACCCCCCACCCCCAGTTTATTAAATGTCTTCCTTACTGAACTCTGTGATCCAGGAAAGAAGAAAACTTGGTTTTAGTATATTAGTCCCCACATTTGACTGCACAAAGCTACTGATGCCACATTAAGTGATATTGCCAGAAGTGTAGGGGCCAAGGGCAGGCTTCTCCAAGATGGGCCACTTTGGCATGAAGATTGTTTTAAGTCAAAAAGCAATCAAAACCCAGCAGATTCAGGAAAAGTTCTTCCCTCCCCCACAAGTGCCTAAAAAGAATTTAAATAAAGGGCCTGCTCCAGGAAGAGAGCTGTCACTACAGATGACTACATTATACTGTGAACTATGTAGGGTGGTTAGGGAGGAAACTAGCAAGGTTTATTTGATCAAAGTCCTCTGTGTCCCATTGTTTCTGAGTGGCCAAGCAAACATTTGTTTACCAAACATTTAGTCTTTTTCACTTCCTGTGAATTGCATTTCTTCCCTTTGAAGTCCCAGACCCTCCCCCCCTTCTCCTTCATCCTTATCTTTCCTGACTGTCACTGGAGTTTCCATCTCTGTGTGGATTCCCTGTACATGTGAAATTAACTTTTATTTTCTCCCGTTCATCTGTTTCCTGTCAATTTGATTCTTAGTCCAGCTACAAGGACCGAGGAGGGGACAGCCATTCTTCCTCCTCAACAGATGGGACAGACAAGCTCTCCAAGTTCAGGGACATCACCTAGCCATATTCAGCAGACATGCATCCAGTGAAATGGGTACCATGAATGAAACACATTGGCCGCCATTCTACCATCTTCTCACATGTTAACTTGGTATTTTTTAACCACACCCAGAGCTGGCAAGATCAAGAAATGTTGTTTTCATTTGGAGATAAGAAAACTGACCTGTAGACAGGCAAATGGGCTCGAGAAGCCCAGGATAACAGGCCAGGCCTGGGCCAAGTTCTGCCAACTTCCAAGCCAGGCTCTTTTCATTCCATTCCAGGCCAAGCTCCTAGCTTAGCTTATCTTTTTTTTTTTTTTTTAATCTTTGCATCAAAGATTCTGTTTCCTGCTAAACTGCATAATGATTTATGCAACTGAAACACCCATCTACATAGACACCCTCATCCGACTTTTCTTCTCATACTGTCTTTAGATTGGATGTCATTTGTATGTGAGATCTATATTTTTATAAAACTGTATAGAAGTTTAAAGAAAACGTTTATCACAGACACACACACACACACACACACACACACACACTGCCTAGTTTGTAAGTATTAACCGGCAGTTCCTTCCAACCTTCCAGCGAGCTCCATCCTGGCTCTTGACAGTCTCTCCCATAGACCCAAGACTGCTGGGCTCTTGGCTTCTCATGCTCACCACATCGTTCCCATCTAAGAGTCTTCGCACATACATCAAGATTCACTCAACCTTTAGGTCTTACTCAGGCATCTCCTCCTGAGGAAAGCCTCGTCTCTGTCCCTGAATAGGCCCACTCCCCCAATTATAGGTTCTCACGGCACGACATAACTCTCCCTCAGATCTCTTGTCATTGATACAATTTTACGTGAATGTGTGTGATTCTTTGATGATACCTGTGTGATGGCAGAGACTGTACCAGCTTTTGCCGATACATGGCCTGAACTTGGCACATTACTGCCAGGCCCACGTTGGACTTCTCTTCTTATTCACCCCATCTTTGAGGCTACAACCATCTGGCTGCCTAGAGGTGCAAACCTCTGTTCCTGGATAGGTTTTTCCCAACTCTCCTTAAATAAGGTCTGAGACTCAGTTTCGTCCTCTGTGATCCCCGTTATTATACAAGAGCCCTGTTGATGTGGTGGTGGTGGAGTGTTGGGGGAAGGGACGTGTTCTATGTTGTCCTGGGATGAGGTCTCAGTGTTTTGAGTGCGCCTGCACTCCCGCACTGCGACCTTTACAAGGGTTTCTCAGCTTTGTCTTGCCCCTCTGAAACCTCCAACCCCCTTAGGTGAGACAGGAAGGCTAGAGGGAGAAGGAGCTGGGATTCCCCTTCTCCTATTGTTTAGTCTTCTGTAAAAAATTTATTAGGTTAGGCTCTGGCCAAATGGTTTCTCATGAGAGCAGGCCTTGAAGAACAGAACTTTCTGGGTATATTTCAAAATGGCTACTCCCCACCCCACCCCCCCGCCTCCCACTCCCTGCCAGAAGCACTAGCAATGTGGGGGGGGGGTTTCCTCTCTTATCTTCACAGTGAGAATCTTGTAGGGCTCCTGGAGATAAAGCTCATAAATGTGTGGGATCCCCCTCCCTCCCAAGACCGGATCCCCTGGAGTTTTTAACTGTCAGACTTGTCCATGCTGAGCCTTCAGAAACTCATCTACTAAAGTTTAGGTTTTCCTACCTAGACCATTTCCTGTAGAATGTTCTGTTCTGGACTTGTGATCTGGTAGGTTATAATTCTATCTGCCTCTATCTCTTCAGTTGTGGGGACAGAGGTTTGCCCTGTAACCTCACTTCTCTGATGGATGTAGAAAGAGTTATTGATTTTCAGTTTGTCCAGCGTTTTTCTTGTTCTAAGTTCCTTTCATGCTGAACTGGACACCAAAAGTCCAGGTTTGCCCAACATGGGGAAATAGCTTTTTGCTCAGTCCTGGCTGACTTCCCCTTCCTGCACCTTTCCTGAGGCCCTTCACGTGCAGTCCCACATGGACTCCATGGAGGTTGAATACCAAACAACTCGGGAAAAAAGATCTTGCAGGCTATTCAATTTATATATAGGTGCAATAACTCAAAGTTCATATTTTATTATTTTTATTTTTTTAATGTTTATTTTTGAGAGAGAGAGAGAGAGCACAAGCAGGGCAAGGGCAGAGAGAGAGGGAGACAGAGAATCCAAAACAGGGTCCAGCCTCTAAGCTGTCAGCACAGAGCCCAACGTGGGGCTTGAACCCACAAACCGTGAGATCATGACCTGAGCTGAAGTCGGACTCTTAACCGACTGAGCCACCCAGGCACCCCTCAAAGTTCATATTTTAATAGGCTGAAATTTCTTCTGTAGATTTTTGTCTGATGCTGTTTGAATAATTTGAGATAATTATTTATACAGAAACAGTTTCCTATAACAAGGCCTTCGTGTGATAGCATGAACATTTATAAGAGGCTTTTTTATTAATGAGAGCAAATAAAAAGAAAATGAAGACAGACAGGGGTATACATGTCTGGACCTCCGTGACTAAGTTAGCAAACATTTTGTGCAATATTTACTGCCTTAGATCATGGATAGGCTCTGTAGGAAATTACTAATGAGTTTACTATCTAATCAAAACCTGACAGGAACAAGCACGTGCGAGGCGGGAATCACACAGAGAATCAGAATGCTCAGAGGAAGAAAAAAGGCGGAAGATTAAGAACATAAGAAAGATGTAGTACAAGGTGAGGGTCTTCCTTGAACCACTGGGGAGTCAAAGCCAAGTGGAGCGGTGAAGAGATGCTTCTCACCTACTAGCCCACATCTCTCCTGCACGTCTAGTCCCCCTGTGGCGTCTACCACCCCTTCCACCCACATCCCAATTAAGTCATTCTGCACTCACTGCCTCAGAGGAAGGTTGTGACTTTGTAGAAAGGAGAGGATAACAAAGAGTCCTTTTCTTTTGTGTTCCAGAGGCAGGTGCCCTTAGAGAAATAGAAAGGCTTGGACAAAATGCCTGTCGGGGGTAAGAGAGGACATTTTCTCCTTCTCAGGCTAGAAAGCTACCCCAAAGTTGTGGAAGATAAAGGAGAGAGAAAGATGGCAAGCACGTGTGTCAGCATCTTTGCGTTGAGTGAGTCACTCAGTCAACAAGAGGAAGGAAAGGTTGGGTCTTCTGCCTTTTCTCCTGGTTAGAGTCCCAGAGAGGCAGCAGAACCTGTCAGAGGGTTGGCGAGACCCAAAGGTAGAAGGAACTTGCACTCTTGGCCTACATAAGGCACCTAGAAGGAAGCAAGAACCTTGAGAGGGAATGTATCTGCACATGGGTCAACAACCAGGGACCCGGTGAGTAATGGTTTTCACCTGGGACATATGTCCTCAAGGACCAGACGTTCTCCATCCCCATCAGGCCTTGCCATTCCCTAAGCCAACATATTTACGCACCTGGGAAGGGAATGAAAGACTCAAATCGAGCATTTGCAATCGTCCCAGAAGAGCAGGCCCTACACTACAGGCCCTACAGTAAGTGTAAGTTGAATTATAGAAAAATACAAAATGTGTCAGTGAACTTAGGTCCAGAATCACACTTGCTATCAGCTAATGGAAAAAAGTTTGGTCCATCTGAAATGTACCTAATGTCTATTGTGTGTCAGCTTCTAATCTAAGCACCTTCTTCTCCTTAATTTCACCATAAGCTATAACATAAAGAAACCAAGCTCGGGGAGTTTAGGTAACTTGCCAAGATCATCAGTTTATTGTGTGGCAGATCAAGAACTCCAGCCAGCCACTGCCAGACAACAAACTCCACACTGTTAACCTTTCCTCCATTCTGACTCCTACTGGAGGGCAAAATACAATGGCGAACTACTCCATCCCTGCCCTCACTGAGCTTGTAGTCTAGAATGACTAGGAGGAAGAAAAGGGTTTCCAAGCAGTTTAACCCAGTCCTGTTGGATAAGAAGGCATGGGAATAAAAAGTCTGGATCATCTTTTGTCCTCTTGAAAAGACAATGTCAGCTAGAGATTAGAAGACAACCAGATATAATTTCTCTACTTCCAAAAAAAAAAAAAAAGATGCTACTGGCTTTGGAGTCAGGGTTTGGTGCAAACCTGGGCTGTGTGGTGCATCAGCTGTGTGGCCTTGGGCAGGTAAACTAATCTAGCTGAACTTCACTTTCTTTAGCTTGAAAACAGGAATAATAATATCCATCTCACAAGCTCATCAAGAAGTGAGTGAGATCATCCAAATACAAGTCAGCCTAATGACTAGTTGATTATCAATACATAGTAGCTCCTTTCCCCTCCCTCCAGCACAAAGCATCCTCCAGAACTACCATCCCATCTTGAGTCATTCCCAGTTAAAGACTTCCCAGTCTGAGATGCCAACTGAACCTTCCATGGTAAAGGCAAACCCAAACTCCTCAGGTTCTCAGTGTCAGACAGACATAGCCTGCCTTTGAGCTAGAGTTCACTTGGGTTGTCTAGAATTGTTTGAAGTTACTTCACCTGAAAGAGTTACTCCGCACTGGACCCACCATGTGTGGTCATTTTTGAATACGCCCCAGAGTCCAAAGAACTGACCATAATCTACCTCTTGCAGATACTATTCCCAACACAGCCCTCAGAGGGCAAGTCTACATCTTCATTGAGCATATATTGACTTTCCCTAGGTGAAAACACATGATACTTGGTGCCAGGAGTGATAGAAAGATAAATAAGGCATGGTCTTTGCCCTCTAGCAGGCAAAGGGATACATATAAAAATAACTGACCCAAAGTAGACTAATAAATTACACAAGAGAACATGAATGTGCAATAGAGCAAGGATGTAGATTGACTGAGCAGGGGGGAAGGGGAAGTGCCTTAGAAGAACTGAAATTTGAAATAGTCCTTGAACGATGCTATGGCTGTACCCAAACAATATGGGAAGTCTGATAGAAGAGTCGTGTAAAAAATTTCAAAGCAGAGGTAATAGCTCAAGCAAAGTCAGATGGGTTAGAAAGCCCACACTGTGGGGGCACCTGGATGGCTCAGTCAGTTGAGCATCCGATTTTGGCTCTGATCATGATCTTGTGATTGGTGAGTTCGAGCCCCACATCAGGCATGCCGCTGTTAGCACAGAGCCTGCTTCAGATCCCCTGTCCCCTTCTCCCTCTGCCCCTCCCCCATTTACATGCTGTCTCTGAAAAATAAAAATAAACATTAAAAAAAAAAAAATAAAGCCCATACTGCGTCCAGGGGCAAGATGTGGCCAAAATTCATGTGCAGCAGGAGGTGGCCATGGATGCTCAAATTTTGGAGGGTTTCTAATGCACTTGAGGGTCTATGTTATACAGGAGGCGGAGTCATCACATGTGGTTTTGTAAAACGGCTTGAACAAAACTTGATGAGAGTAGGGACAAATATAATGATTATTACATGTTGTAATAAGAGTTAAGTACATCTTTCTGGATAATCACTACCAAGAAAGTAGTATCAATGGGATAAAACTTTGGCTTCTGCCTCTAAATTTAACACTTTTTTTCCACTAATCCAAATCCAGTGGCTGTTAACTCTGGGTACAACACAAGGGGACCTGAAAAATATTATGAAAAGAAAGAAAGAAAGAAAGAAAGAAAGAAAGAAAGAAAGAAAGAAAGAAGAAAGAAAGAAAGAAAGAAAGAAAGAGGGAAGGAAGGAAGGAAGGAAGGAAGGAAGGAAGGAAGGAAGGAAGGAAGAAAGGAAGGAAGGAGAGAAAGAGAAAAGAAAAAAACAAACTATGTCTGGGTCCCTACTCCCATAAATTCTCAGTTATCTGGTCTGAGGTGGAGTCTGGACATTGCTATTTTTTAAAACCCCCCAGGGGCGCCTGGGTGGCGCAGTCGGTTAAGCGTCCGACTTCAGCCAGGTCACGATCTCGCGGTCCGGGAGTTCGAGCCCCGCGTCGGGCTCTGGGCTGATGGCTCGGAGCCTGGAGCCTGTTTCCGATTCTGTGTCTCCCTCTCTCTCTGCCCCTCCCCCGTTCATGCTCTGTCTCTCTCTGTCCCAAAAATAAATAAACGTTGAAAAAAAAATTTAAAAAAAAATTAAAAAAAAAAATAAAACCCCCCAGATGATTCTAATGTTGAGGCAAAGTTAAAATCCACCGAGTGTGGCCCATGGACCAGCAGCATCGGCATCCCTTGGGAGCTTTTTAGAAATAGAAAATCTTGGACCCTCACCCAGGCCCCAGTGGATCAGAATTTGCGCTTTCCACAAAATCCCCAGGTGGTTTGTCACCATCAAAATTTGAGACACACTCGTGTATACATTACTGCCTACCCACACCCCACCACCGCCAAACCCATTCTCGCCGGAAAAGGGAAGAAGTAAAAGCCCCGAAGATCTAGATATGAGATTATTACTAAATCTCATAACAGAAGCATGAAGAAACTTATCTCAAGTTTGCCAGGTCAGGGCCTCACTGCATGGCACCAGCTGACTTCAACAGGGAAAAAGGAAGAGAAAAGCATTTGTTTAAGCAGAAGGTTCCTGACAGAAGGACAGAGTCCTAAAATAGTCTGAGGCAGATGGGGTCAGCAAAAACCTGTGGTGACTGGGAAGGCACCATGATTTAGCACGTGCCCCTGACACAGCAGCCCAGGCTCACAGGATGGTGAGTCAATGCCCTGGGGTGGCTCCTGGGTCTGCCCCTGCTTTCTGGAGAAGGGCACAAGGTTTTCCTCCTCCATCTGCTCCCCCCCATGGGACGGCATGTCTATTGTCCTTTTTACCTGCCATCCTTAAGCTGCAAGCCCTCAACTGTGCTCAAGTTAAAAGAGAAAAGTCAAGACTAGCCATCAGTTTATGGTAGCCAGAGGAAAAGCCATTACACAGATATGGAATCAAATCTTTAACTGTTGGAAACTGACATGGTCTGAATGGCTGTGTCCCCCCATTCATATGTTGAAACCTAACCCCTAAAGGTGATGGAATAGCAAAGTGGGGTCTTTAAGAGGTGACTAGGTCATGAAGGTGGTGCTAATAGGTCATCAATGGGATTAGAGCTTATAGGAAGAGATGCCAGAGAGGTTCCTAGACCCTTCTACCACGTGAGGACACAGCAAGAAGTCTGTAACTTGGAAGGGGACTCTCACCTGACCAAGTGGGCACCCCTGATCCTGGACCTCCAGCCTCCAGAACTGTGAGGAACTTCTGTTGTTTATGACCCACCTAGTCCATGATATTTCATGATATCTGCCCAAATGGACTAAGACAGAAGCCATTATGAGGCACCACCTTGGCTTCAGAAAATGATTATGAAATTGCAAAATTATGCTTTGTGTTTCAAGTAGAAGACCGGTAAGAAGCCAAAAGTGCTCAAGGCACTGAGAGCTGATGAAAGCTGGAAGAGAACTTTGTAGCAAGAAAAATTCATCTCAGAGTGAAACCAAATCAGACTGGCAGAAACATCTACTGCTCAGTCCTCAATGCCTTCCAAACACATTCCCAGACACCAGTAGACCCTCAAGCTCCACAGGGGGAAAAAATATCACTTGGGTCTTCAAAGGTAGCCTGTCACCAAATCTTGATGAATTAAGAAATGAACTTTGGGGTGCCTGGGTGGCTCAGTTGGTTAAGCATCCAACTTCAGCTCAGGTCATGATCTCACGGGTCATGAGTTCCAGCCCCACGTTGGGATCTGTGCTGACAACTCAGAGCTTGGAGCCTGCTTTGGATTCTGTGTCTCCCTCTCTCTCTCTACCCTTCCCCCACTCATGGTCTGTTTCTCTCTCAAAAATAAATAAACATTAAAAAAATTTTTTTAAAAGAAATGACCTAGAAATTTTCAAACTACAGTTTTGTAACTGATTTCCTCCTACTGGTTGATCATGGCGAATCCCCCAGGCTACTCCAGTATGAACTTCCTACATAGAAAAGGACAATAATACCAAAGAGTTCACCTCTCTTACCTGGAGAGAATTCTAAAATGAATTGCTTTCCAGCCTCTGGAAAAAAATGTTACTTTGGAGGTGTAACTCTAATTAATAGCCAAATTTGCAAAAGCATCAACCACAACTGGAGGCAGCTTAGAACTGAAGCAGTCTCCTAGGGAAGTAAGCCAAGAAAGTGAAGTGCAACTTCTCTCCATCACTTGCTGAGTATGCAGGGCCCTCACACACACCCAGCAGGACCATAAGGGCTCAGCAAATGTTTGCTAGTATCTTAACCTTTATTGTTAATATCTTAAAGATTTTATTTTTATTATTTTTTTGAGAGAGAGAGAGAGAGAAGGGAAGGAGGCGAAGAAAGAGAGGGAGAGAGAGAATCCCAAACAGGCTCCACGCTTACTACAGAGCCTGACTCAGAACCGATCTCACAACTATGGGATCATGACTTGAGCCAAAATCAGGAGCCAGAGACTCCACCGACTGAACCACCCAGGTGCAGGCACCCCTTTATTGTTCATATGTTGACTATATGAAATTGCCATCTGTGTGGGAACAAAATAGTCAGATACAGACAAATTCACATGGTTCAACCAACCATCAACTTAACCAAAAGATGTTAAATAGTTGGTGGTGGGGAAGATTGCAATGAGATAAGGTTGCTCATATCCTTATGGAGGTAACATAAATGGGCATAAAGTTCTTAGAAATAAACGTTGGTAGTATGTATTTAAAAAACTTTAAATTTTTTCATATTCTCTGACACAAAACCCTAACATCTTGGGCTCTATCATGGTACAAAGTACCAAAGAATGTACAAAGATGTACTTTCCAACATAATTTAAAATAATTGCTTAAATTTAACGTAAATTTAAAATAACTGCTTAAATGAACAAAATTAAATAATAGGTAACAGCATAAAAATGCTATGTCACATTTAGAAGATAGAATATTACATACCATTTAAAACTATTTTTAAGGGACACATAATGCCATCAGAAAATGCTTATAATGTTGGAGAATACAAAAGTGGACAAAGATACACAAAATATAAACTCTGGGAGATAGAATTCTCAGTGATTTTATTCTTTTTCATTTCTTACAAATTTCTATGTTTGTAAACACATTTTTATAGCCACAAAAAGTATTTTCAAATAAATGTAACTATATAAATTTCCAAAAAAGAACCAAAATCATCTACTCCCACACACAGCTTAGAGACTGAAGACTATAATGACCTACCCTCATACACACTCAACTTACAGTATATTAACATGATACTATTATTCTAGAACACTCTTGCCCAGGCAAATGCCTTGATTATTTATTATAAGGATCTCCCTAAAGATCCATCAACTCTTCCATTATAAAGCATTAACTGCACCCTCAGTTGATTTAAATCCTTGCATCAAAAGTCTTCATGTCGCTGTTTCCAACAATCCAGGACTATCATATCATGATCCTTAACCAGCCTTAATCACCCTAGCACTTCACACACACACACACACACACACACACACACGGCAAGACCTACCTTATACCAACTTCACAATTTTCAACAAATTCTGACCTTGCCCTCCCCCTTTGATAGACTGATGAAGCTCTTTGGTACACTGGTGTTCTCCCCAACAGCAGTGAGCAATGAACACAGCTTTGTCTTATCAACAGGCTATGTTGTTGATATTTGGGGAGCCAGCATATGACAGAGTAATGCTTATGAAATCCCGTCAGGAATTTTCTGTGAGCCAGGCTCTTCCCAATCCAAGCTGTAGGAGATTTGCTGGCATAAAATAAAATAAGATAATAATACAGAGAACGCTGAAGGGGAAGGTAGGTTAGGAAGCACTATCCTCCCATGCTCAGTAACATGCAGGCTGTGAGAAAAGGCAAGGTGAAGTATTTGCTAAATGTGCTAGGTAGCATCCTAGGATAACCCCACATGACTTCACCTTTGTATAATCCCTTCCCCTGTGAATGTGGGTGGGTCCTTTGATAGGATGAGGTACCTCCACTATGATGATGTGATTAAGGATGATACATAAAGGATTTTTCAGTTGACTTTGAGCTAATGAAAACAGAAATTACTCAGGTAGACCTAACGTAATCATAGGAGCTTTTAAAGGCAGAGCATTTTCGATGGAACCAAGATGGCGAAACAGCATGGAAGTTTTTGTGTGTCTCGCATCCATGAAATACAGCCAGACCAACACTAAACCATCCTGCACACCTAGACAAGTGATCTGAGGATTAACACAACAATCTGCACAAACTGAACCACAGAATTCAGCAGGTACACGGTGTGGAGAGGTGAACTTGGGGACAGAGAAGCTGCAGCCAGCAGGGAGCTATTTTTGCATGTGGAGAGAGGATGGGGGTGGGGCGGAGAACATGGGGAAACACCCCCCCTCAAAAGCAGCTGGATAGAAAGTAGAAAAGTGGAAATAGCCACAGGGACTGAACAAAAAAGGGAGAAAGGAGAAAGGAGAGGGTTTAAATTCTGTTAAGACTGTAAACAGGGGGAGTGCAGTCTGCAGCTCCACAACTCAATACCTGATAGTGCTCTGGTGGGAAGGGCGAATCCCCAGGAGCAGAGTGGGGTCCAGGAGGTTCTCAGGCCACACAGGGAGAGGCAGTTCCACTGCTGGAAGGACATTTGGTAGAGACTATTGAGGCCACCTGGGCCCAGCAGACCCCAGAGAACGTCCACATTCACTGGTTCTGGAACAAGGTTGCTCAGGGTGAAGGCAGGTGCCAGATGTGTGTTGTGATTTGCCATAATCCCCGAAAAGCTGCTGCTATGCTATCTCACGAACTTTTTCTGGGGTGGGCTGGCACCTGGCCGCAGCCTCGGGGAACCGGCAGCAGCAGGGTCCACCAGGCATTCCTGGGTGCGGCCAGCATTCAGCCATTGCTCACTGAGACCCTTCCCGCAGAGGGGTGGAATGGGCCAAAACCGCAGTCCTTCAGAAGTAAGGGGCCGGGGAAAACAGCCGCATCTGAGACAAAACTCAGGAGAGAGGTACCTCCTGGGGCTTGGTCACGACAGTGAAAAGGCGGGCAGTGAACTAAAGCTGAAGACAAAAGACGGGTGCACAATTGCTGATCGGGGAGAAGAGTTCCGATACTAGAGACTGGGTAGCTGGGTGACGCCATTTTCACTGCTCCTGTGCATGCATATACGCACCTACGAGTGCCACAACACTCCACCCTAGTAGGCTAGCAGCGCCATCCAGTGGAGAACAGAGCCATTACACTAAGCTCCGCCCAAGTGGACCAACCTTGCTCTTCAAGAACAAAAGTCTCACCACCTGCTTAGTTTACGGACTATAAAGCACTTCATAGTCTGACTTCTAGGGGAAAACGAAGTAATTTCAGTCTGTTGGCAGGTCCATCTATTCAATTTTCTTTCTTTCTTTTCTTTTTTTCCCTCTTTTTCATTTCTTTTCTTTTTCTTGAATACAGAAAGAGAATAATTCATTTTTATTTTCAATTTTTATTGAGAAAATGTTCTTTAATTTTTTACTATATTTTTTAACTTTTCTGTAAATTTTTCAAATTCTATTTTACTTCCATCATTTTATTTTAGTCTACTTCAGTGTAATCATTTTTTCAAATTTTCAAACGATTTCCTTTTTTTCTTCTTTCCCCTTTTTTCTCTAATCTATCAAGCCTCTTTCAACACCCAGATCAAAACACACCTAGGATCTAGCATCATTTATTTGATTTTTTGTGTATGTGTGTTTAATTTTTTAATTTTAATATTTTGAAATTTTAATTTTTTTAATTTTAATTTTTCTACCTCATTAATTCCTTTTCTCCCTTCAAAATGATGAAACAAAGGAATTTACCCCAAAAGAAAGAGCAGGAAGAAACGACAGCCAAGATGTAACCAACAGAGATACAAGCAAGATGTCTGACCCAGAATTTAGAATTGTGATAATAAGAATACTAGCTGGAGTCAAAAATAGATTAGAATCCCTTTCTAGAGATAAAAGAAGTAAAAACTAGTCAGGATGAAATAAAAAATGCTATAACTGAGCTGCAATCATAGATGGATGTAGCAGCGGCAGGGATGGATGAGGCAGAGCAGAGAATCAGCAATATAGAGGACAAACTTATAGACAATAATGAAGCAGAAAAAAAGAGGGAGATTAAGGCAAAAGAGCACAATTTAAGAATTAGAGAAATCAGTGACTCATTAAAAAGGAACAATATCAGAATCATACGGGTCCCAGAAGAGGAAGAGAGAAAAATAGGGGTAGAAGGGTTATGTGAGCAAATCATAGCAGAAAACTTTCCTAACCTGGGGAAAGACACAGACATCAAAATCCAGGAAGCACAGAGAACTCCCATTAGATTCAACAAAAACCAAACATCAACAAGGCATATCAGTCAAATTCACAAAATACTTAGGCAAGGAGAGAATCATGAAAGCATCAAGGGAAAAAAAAGTCCTTAACCTACAAGGAAAGACAGATCAGGTTTGTAGCAGACCTATCCATAGAAACTTGGCAGGCCAGAAAGGAGTGGCAGGATATATTCAATGTGCTGAATCAGAAAAACATGTAGCCAAGAAATCTTTATCCAGCAAGGCTGTCATTCAAAATAGAAGGAGAGACAAAAAGTTTCCCAGACAAACAAAAATTAAAGGAGTTTGTGACCATTAAACCAGCTCTGCAAGAAATTCTAAGTGGGACTCTCTGAGGGGAGAAAAGATGAAAATATAAATAAATAAATAAATAAATAAATAAATAAATAAATACCAAAAGCAACAAAGATTAGAAAAGACCAGAGAACACCACCAGAAACTCCAACTACAAGCAACATAATGGCAGTAAAGTCATATCTTTCAGTACTCATTCTAAATGTCAATGGACTCAATGTTCCAATCAAAAGACATAGGGTAACAAAATGGATAAGAAAACAAGATCCATCTATATGCTGTTTACAAGACACCCACTTTAGACCTAAAGACACCTTCAGATTGAAAGTAAGGGGATGGAGAACCATCTATCATGCTAATGGTCCACAAAGGAAAGCCAGAGTAGCCATACTTATTTATATCAAACAATCTAGACTTTAAAATAAAGACTGTAACAAGAGATGAAGAGGGGCATTATATCATAATCAAGGGGTCTATCCACCAAGAAAACCTAACAATTGTAAACAATTATGCTCCAAATGTGAAAGCACCCAAATATTTAAATCAATTAATCACAAACATAAAGAAACGCATTGAGGGGTGCCTGGGTGGCTCAGTCGGTTGAGCGGCCGACCTCGGCTCAGGTCATGATTTCGAGGTCCATGAGTTCAAGCTCCACGTCAGGCTCTGTGCTGACAGCTCAGAGTCTGGAGCCTGTTTCAGATTCTGTGTCTCCCTCTCTGTGACCCTCCCCCGTTCATGCTCTGTCTCTCTCTGTCTCAAAAAAATAAATTTAAGGGGCGCCTGGGTGGCGCAGTCGGTTAAGCGTCCGACTTCAGCCAGGTCACGATCTCGCGGTCCGTGAGTTCGAGCCCCGCGTCAGGCTCTGGGCTGATGGCTCAGAGCCTGGAGCCTGTTTCCGATTCTGTGTCTCCCTCTCTCTCTGCCCCTCCCCCGTTCATGCTCTGTCTCTCCCTGTCCCAAAAATAAATAAACATTGAAAAAAAAAATTAAAAAAAAAATAAATTTAAAAAAACGTTAAAAAAAATAATAAAAAAATTTTTTTAAATAAAAAAAAAGAAACACATTGATAATAATACCGTAATAGTAGGAGACTTCAACACCCCACTCACAGCAATGGACAGATCATCTAATCAAAAAATCAACAAGGAAACAATGGCTTTGAATGACACACTGGACCAGATGGACTTAACAGATATATTCAGAACATTTCATCCTAAAGCAGCAGAATATACATTCTTCTCCAGTGCACATGGAATGTTCTCCAGAATAGACCATATACTGGGCCACAAATCAGCCCTAAGTAAGTACAAAAAGATCGAGATCATACAATGCATATTTTCAGACCACAACGCTAAGAAACTCGAAATCAACCACAAGAAAAAATTTGGAAAGGGAACAAATACTTGGAGACTGAAGAACATCCTACTGCAGAATGAATGGGCTAACCAAGCAGTTAAAGAGGAAATTAAAAAGTATATGGAAGCCAATGAAAATGATAACACCATAGCCCAAAACCTTTGGGACACAGCAAGGGCGGTCATAAGAGGAAAGTATGTAGCAGTCCAGGCCTTCATAAAGAAGGAAGAAAGATCTCAGATACACAACCTAACCTTACACTTTAAGGAGCTGGAAAAAGAGCAGCAAATAAAATACCGAACCAGCAGAAGACAGGAAATAATAAAGATTAGAGCAGAAATTAATGCTATCAAAACCAAAAAAAACAGTAGAACAGATCAATGAAACCAGAAGCTGGTTCTTTGAAAGAATTAACAAAATTGATAAACCACTAGCCAGTTTGATCAAGAAGAAAAAGGAAAGGACCCAAATGAATAAAATCAAGAATGAAAGAGGAGAGATCACAACCAACACAACAGAAATAAAAAAATAATAAGAGAATATTATGAGCAATTATATGCCAATAAGATGGGCAATCTGGAAGATATAGACAAATTCCTAGAAACATATACACTATCAAAACTGAAACAGGAAGAAATAGAAAATTTGAACAGACCCATAACCAGTAAGGAAATCAAATCAGTAATAAAAATTCTGTCAAGGGGCGCCTGGGTGGCGCAGTCGGTTAAGCGTCCGACTTCAGCCAGGTCACGATCTCGCGGTCCGGGAGTTCGAGCCCCGCGTCAGGCACTGGGCTGATGGCTCAGAGCCTGGAGCCTGTTTCCGATTCTGTGTCTCCCTCTCTCTCTGCCCCTCCCCCGTTCATGCTCTGTCTCTCTCTGTCCCAAAAATAAATAAACGTTGAAAAAAAAAAAAATTAAAAAAAAAAAAAAATTCTGTCAAAAAACAAGAGTCCAGGGCCAGATGGCTTTCCAAGGGAATTCTACCAAACATTTAAGGAAGAGTTAACACCTATTCTCTTGAAACTGTTCCAAAAAATAGAAACGGAAGGAAAACTTCCAAACTCATTCTATGAAGCCAGCATTACCTTGATTCCAAAACCAGACAGAGACCCCACTAAAAAGGAGAACTATAGACCAATTTCCCTGATGAACATGGATGCAAAAATCTTCAACAAGCTATTAGCCAACCAGCTCCAACAATACATTAAAAAAAAATTATTCACCACAACCAAGTGGGATTTATACTTGGGATGCAGGGCTGGCCCAATATCCGCAAAACAATTAACATGATTCATCACATCAATAAAAGAAAGGACAAGAACCATGATCCTCTCAATAGATGCAGAGAAAGCATTTGACAAAATACAGCATCCTTTCTTGATAAAAACCCTCAAGAAAGTAAGGATAGAAGGAGCACACCTCGAGATCATAAAAGCCATATATGAATGAGCCAATGCTAATATCATTCTCAATGGGGAAAAACTGAGAGCTTTCCCCTTAAGGTCAGGAACAACACAGGGATGTCCACTCTCACCACTGTTATTCAACATAGTATTGGAAGTCTCAGCCTCTGCAATCAGACAACGCAAAGAAATAAATGGCATCCAAATCGGCCAGGAGGAGGTCAAACTTTCACTCTTCGCAGATGACATGATACTCTATATGGAAAACCAAAAAGATTCTACCAAAAAATTGCTAGAACTGAATCATGAATTCAGCAAAGTTGCAGGATATAAAATCAACATACAGAAATCGGTTGCATTCCTATACACCAACAATGAAGGTACAGAAAGAGAAATCAAGGAATCGATCCCATTTACAGTTGCCCCAAAAACCAAAAATACCTAGGAATAAATCTAACCAAAGAGGTGAAAAATCTAAACACTGAAAACTATAGAAAGCTTATGAAATAAATTGAAGACAAAAAAAAAATGAAAAAAGATTCCATGCTCCTGGATAGGAAGAACAAATATTGTTAAAATGTTGATACTACCCAAAGCAATCTACATATTCAATGCAATCCCTATCAAAATAACACCAGCATTCTTCACAGAGCTAGAACAAATAATCCTAAAATCTGTATGGAACCATAATATACCCCGAATAGCCAAAGCAATCTTGAAAAAGAAAACCAAAGCAGGAGGCATCACAGTCCCGGACTTCAAGCTATACTACAAAGCTGTAATCATCAAGACAGTATGGTACTGGCACAAGAACACTCAGATCAAAGGAACAGAATAGAGAACCCAAACATGGACCCACAAATGTATGGGCAACTAATCTTTGACAAAGCAGGAAGGAATATCCAATAGAATAAAGACAGTCTCTTCAGCAAGTGGTCCTGGGAAAACTGGACAGCGACATGCAGAAGAATGAACCTGGACCACTTTCTTACACCAGACACAAAAATAAACTCAAAATGGATGAAAGACCTAAATGTAAGACAGGAAGCCATCAAAATCCTTGAGGAGAAAGCAGGCAAAAACCTCTTTGACCTTGGCTGCAGTAACTTTTTACTCAACACATCTTGGAAGCAAGGGAACCAAAAGCAAAAATGAACTACTGGGACCTCATCAAAATAAAAAGCTTCTCACAGCAAAGGAAACAATCAGCAAAACTAAAAGGCAACTGACAGAATGGGAGAAGATATTTGCAAATGACATATCAGATAAAGGGTTAGTATCCAAAAATCTATAAAGAACTTATCAAACTCAACACCCAAAAAACAAATAATCCAGTGAAGAAATGGGAAAAAGACATGAATAGACACTTCTCCAAAGAAGACATCCAGATGGCCAACTGACACATGAAAAAATGCTCAACATCACTCACCATCAGGGAAATACAAATCAAAACCACCATGAGAAACCACCTTACACCTGTCAGAATGGCTGACATTAACAACTCAGGCAACAACAGATGTTGGCGAGGATGTGGAGAAAGAGGATCTCTTTTGCATTGTTGGTGGGAATGCAAGCTGGTGCAGCCACTCTAGAAAACAGTATGGAGGTTTCTGAAAAAATTAAAAATAGAACTACCCTACGACGTAGGAATTGCACTACTAGGTATTTATCCAAGGGATACAATTGTGCTGTTTTGAAGGGACACATGCACCCCCATGTTTATAGCAACACTATCAACAATAGCCCAAATGGAAAGAGCCCAAATGTCCATTAAGGGATGAATGAATAAAGAAGATGTGGTATAAATATATATATATACAATGGAGTATTGCTCAGCAATCAAAAAGAATGAAATCTTGTCATTTGCAACTATGTGGATGGAACTGGAGGGTATTATGCTAGGTGAAATTAGTCAGAGAAAGGCAAATATCATATGACTTCACTCATATGAGGACTTTAAGAGACAAAACAGATGAATATAAGGGAAGGGAAACAAAAATAATATCAAAACAGGGAGAGGGACAAAACAGAAGAGACTCATAAATATGGAGAACAAACAGAGGGTTACTGGAGGGGCTGTGGGAGGGGGGATGGGCTAAAAGGGTAAGGGGCATTAAGGAATCTACTCCTGAAATCACTGTTGCACTATATGATAATTTGGATGTAAATTAAAAAAAATAAAATTAAAAAATAATAGATAGATAGATAGATAGATAGATAGATAGATGATAGATAGATAAGGCAGAGCATTTTCTCAGGCCTTTAGTAGAATTCAGAAAGATTCCAAGCACAGAGAATAAGGGAATCCCTTAGAAGATGGAGGGGATCACATGGCAAGGGATGTGGGTGGCCTCTCAGAGCTAAAGGTGACCCCCAGCTGACATCCAGCAAGGAAATAGGGACCTCCATTCTATTATGCTAAATAACTGTGTTCTGCCATCAGCCCAAATGAGCCATAAAGTGGAGTCCTCCCCTCTTCCCTCTGCCCCAGAGTCTCCATATGAGAACTCAGCCCAGCCAATATCTTGATTTTGGTCTTGTGAGACTCTAAGCAGAGAAGCTAGCTAAGCCCACCCAGACTTCTGACCTATGTAACCATGAGTTAATCAATGGGTAGTATTTTGAGTCTCTAAGTTACCAGTTTTTTGCTACACAAAATAGAAATCATACACCAAGTCATAGATACAAGTTCAAGATAAGATAAAGGATCACTACAAAGCTGTCAAGGTTCACAATCCCCACAAAGCTTTCAAGGCTCATCTCGGATCCTAACATAGCAGTGATTCCCAGAGGGACCTACCCAACACTCTCCTACCAGGGAGGCCGGGATAAACCAGAAGTGCAATCACTGCAGATGAACAGATCCTTCAGTGAAAGAAGTGATGGGCAACTGAGGGTGGGGGGATGCACTGAAAGCTAGGAGATGAAAAGGTCACAGAATTTTTAGCAGGTGCCTAAATTTCCCTTACGTAACCCCACCTAGGGTGGGATTTAGTTGGCGGCAAAAGAAAACCACCCAAGAGACAAGACGTGGAATTGGCATTAGCACACCCAGGACTCCAGCCTGGCACTCAGTTAGACAGTGGGGGCTCAGGTGGGCTACTAGGGTCAAGGGCACAGACAAAAATGGGTTGGTGGAGGAGCAAACTAGCCAGATAGGTCTCCTTAATTGTCCCTTGGGTACAGTACAATGCACATTGTACAGGTCTGGTTTTTCTACTGTGAAGTCTCCTTTAAAGACCCATCCCTGCTCTCCTCTATCGCCTTCTCACCCTACCTCCTAGGACCAGGATAAATCTCATCTCTTCCAGGAAGTCTGCCCTTATCACACTGGCCAGGAGTCACCTTCCTATACCTGAACATCAACTTCCAATGGAAGATCCCGGATCCAATAGAAGGTATTTCCTACCAAGAGTAATGACCTACCAAGTTCCAAGAGTAATGACCTCATTTCTTCAAGAACCCACCCCCATTTCAAGTATTTTTAATGGTTAAAGACTTTCTTGGGGTGCCCGGGTGTCTCAACCGGTTGAGTGTCCAACTCTTGATTTTGGCTCAGGTCATGATCTCACAGTTTGCGGATTGAGCCCTGAGTTGGGCTCTACACTGATAGCATAAAGACTGCTTGGGATTCTCTCTTTTCTCTCTCTCTGCCCCTCCCCCCACCTGTGCTTGCTCTCTCTCTCTCTCTCTCTCTCTCTCTCTCTCAAAATAAATAAAATAAACTTAAAAAAAAAAGACCTTCTCACACTGAACCCAAATCTATCACTTAATAACTGTGTGATGCCCGGCAAGTGAGTACCTCTCTGGGACCCACTTCCCTCCTCTGCAAATGGGAATAAAATTAGTACCTTCCTCAAAAGATAGTTGGGAGGATTAAATAAAATAGCCCAAGTAAAAGACTTTGTACTATGTCTGACACATAGTGAGGGCTTGATAAACGGTGGTTGTTGTTACAATTGTTGAAAGAAATGTTGTAAAGCATCTATTACAATGTCTGGTGCCCTGTAGGCACTCAGTGAATCGCAGCTCTTATGGGCTGCAGCAGCTCAAGCCACACACAGATCCCACTCCTCTTTTTTCAGCTGAAACCTTCCAAATATATAAAAACAGTTGTGTAAGCTGCCTGAAACAGGGTATGTGACCAATAAATGTTGTTTCCCTGAATCCCGGTTTCTCTTGTCCAAGTAGAAGTCCTGCACTGCAGAACATCTTCCAGGTGCCCTCTACCACGTGTAGAAATGCTCTCTCCAAACGAAGCCCCTGCGAACTGAAGAGAGTTCTGTGGATGTGACGAAGGATGTGAGACAGAAGACCTGTGACCTACCTTCATGTAGACACGGCAGTCCTCCTAATTTGATGCAATTCTTTTTTTCATATATAAAATCAGACCTTCACGTAGATTACTTACATTTCCTTTCATCGTTCTCTAATTTAATCCTTCAAGATTATTTGAAATTTTAATTCTATCCTCTGCCACATTTGCTATTCTTTTTAGCTGTGTCATCTGCAAATTTGAGAGCCTGCTTCCTAAGCCTCCATCACTATTTGGCGCTAATTTTGTTCACATGTCTCATCTCTTGATGGATTTTAATATGTTTATGGATAAAAAACGTTTTCTATGCTTTAGGATATCCTCTGAAGTAGTAGCTTTGAAAACTTTGTAACGGAAGCCCATAGTGAGAAATACATTTAACATTGCAACCCAATCCATTCACACACACACACACACACACACACACACACACAACCAGATATAAATGTTTAATAAAATTATACTTATACAGGGGAGCCTGGGTGGCTCGGTCGGTTAAGCTTCCAACTTCAGCTCAGGTTATGATCTCACAGTTCATGAGTTACAGCGTCATGTTGGGCTCTGTGCTGACAACTTGGAGCCTGGAGCCTGCTTTGGATTCTGTGTGTGTGTCTCTCTCTCTGCCCCTCCCCCACTCATGCTCTGTCTCTCTCTGTCAAAAATAAATACACATTAAAATTTTTTTTAATGTGTACTTATACATATATGAAGCCCTCTGATACTGTCCATTCTATTGCATTTATTATTATTATTATTATTATTATTATCATCATTGTTAGTCAAGACCCACATGATTGATTCCGTGGTCCATTAACAGAACCTGTGCCATAATTTGCAATTTGCTGTTCTAGAAAGGGGCTTTTCAAATTTTTCCACTAAAGTGACAGAAAAAAGCTGTGCTCGAGAGCAGGAGACGTTGGCAGCACTGCCTAAAGAAATCTTTGCTTTATCTTTAAAACCCGTAAGAATATTGTGTTCCACTGCATAATACCGCCATGTTTATTTTAGTAGAAAGTAAGTAGGCCTTTCTCCATTTTTTTCTAGTAAAAATTATAATGCACAGAGTGTTCTATTTTTATGCCAGGCTTTGTTTGCCCTTCGGCACTCCACCAGAAACCCACTGACAGATGGGCACCCCAGTTTGAGAAGAAAAGCTCCACTACTCCAGAAGCAGGGCCAACCACACCGCCGTTCCTCAGTAAGAATGGGTTTCCTTAAGATTTCACTCACGTGGAATTTGAGAAACTTCACAAATGATCATAGGGGAAGGGAAGGAAAAATAAGATAAAAACAGAGAGGGAGGCAAGCCATAAGAGACTCTCTTAAATACAGAGAACAAACTGAGGGTTGGTGGGAGTGGGGGAGTGGGGTAAATGGGTGATGGGTGTTAAGGAGGGCACTTGTTGGGATGAGCACTGGGTGTCATATGTAAGTGAGGAATTACTGGGTTCTACTCCTGAAGCCAAGGCTACACTGTATGTTAACTAACTTGAGAATAAACTTTAAAAAAAAAAAAAAAAAAAGAATGGGTTTACTTATTGGTAGGCTATTTTCCTAAAGAAGGGAATGTGTATGAGATAGAATGAAGTCTTCCTTTAAACAAATTTTATTTTAGTCTTCCTTAGGATGGGACAGAAATATGGGATAAATGGATTATTAGTGAAAGACAGACCAGGAAGATGAGCTTTGTTATAGACAATTCCCATTGGGTCTTTCACATTTCTGTCTGTCTTGCAAATGGAGGCACCAACTGCCTTCTTCACTGAATAACTTTCCAAAGAAGTTTGTATGAAAGAACATGCTTGAACATAGAAGGAGTATCTCCCTTGGGGCAAAGGGCAGTTTTGTTTACTGTCCAGTATGATGAAAATGTCTTCCCTCCAGTCTGTGGTCAGGCAGGCTTACAGCCCATTGTATAAGATTTGGGATCCCGAGGCCCATAGTTCCTCTCCTGTAATGCACCCCCTGCATGTGCGAATGCTACCTGGCCCTCTTTATGTTCCCCTGTGGACACTAAGGCGTGGGGAACTACAGCAAATGCTGATACTCTATCACTATTACTGTGAATAATAAACTGTCCTTTATCTTGTCTGTCTTCCGCCAGCATACACGTGAGAGGCTACCACTGTGGGTTGGGTTGGCAGGAGGGGAAAATCTCTAACTTTTCTCAGTTCTGGGCAGTCTCGTATTACTGGTTCCAACAGGCAAGTCCATGTCTTGAAGCAATTAAGTTTATATTTTTTTTCTTCTTTCATTTAGTCATTCAATAACTACATATTCACAGAATGCCTAATCAATGCTGGAAAGTTTCCAAGAGGCTGAGAATATGGGAATCCAGCATTCGGCAAAAACAAGCCTCATAATAAAAACCAAAAGCCTCATAGTAAAACAAAGTTTAGTGAGAGAAGACAAAATAAACAAATAATCAAATGGGCTAATAGGATCATTTCAGAGAATGTAAATGTCAGAAAGAAAATAATCCTACTCTGGGGTGATACAACAGAGAATGTTGGGATAAACGTGGAGGGGGAGGGAGGGATGACTTAAGGCTGGGTGATCAAGGAAGAGCTTTCAGAGGCGGTGAAGCTGGAGCTGAGACATTGTTGACAAGGTCAACCAGCCAGGAGAAGGTCTTGGGAAAGAGTATTCCAGGAGTAGCTGCAGTGGGTGCCCTAAGGCAGGATAGTAGACGATGTATTCAAGAAATGAAAGGCCAAACACCAAGGGCAGAATAATGGTGGATGAGGTTGGACATGTGGGCAGGGAAGGAGCCTTGGAGACCAAGGACGGGCTTTGTTTATCATTATCTCCTTTCTCTGCTTCTTTTCTTCATCCCCAGTACCTTCCAGCTGTCCTCCTGTCTGAAAGTGTCTACCTGGGCACATTTTAGATGGAGGCGTTCTTGATGAGAAATGAGTGGTAACTGCCCTACGCCTTTAATTTATAACCCGCAGAAATATTTGCATTGTGAGAGTGAAATTGTAGAGACTGCGCTCCAAAGCTCAAATTTCAGATGCCTACCAGGATGGAGGAGGGATTTCAGGCCAGGTGCTGCCCCGGAACTCTTCCCGTCACAGCAGCCAATGGGACAGACTTCTTACGGTTCAAGTTTAATTCCAGGATGTAGGCACTCATCTCTGACAGCAAAGGAGTGAAGAGTGGCTTCCAGTGGTTTATTTAAAGGGTTTCTGATGCTTCCTAAAGAGTCTTATTTGGCACTCACCAATTAGTGGCTTCCTGAAAGGGAAAAGAAGGAAATTGACCCAACACCTTGTGACGAGGAAAGTCATCAGGTAATTGTGTCAATTCCTTATTTCTGTATGAAGCTCAAGAAGAGGGTAAAACTCATTCAGTCAAACCAACCAAATTAGTTCGCTCTCCTAATAAAGTAAAACTAATTTAGTTAATCTACTAATTTAAGGAAATTGGGAAACCACAAGTTAAAAGTCTATAATATGGTATAAATGTCAAAAGCAAGGCTACTTCATTCTTTAGCAGAGCTTCTTCTAGTAAAAAGAGCAACTTGAAATTACCACTAAGTTGGGATTTCCGAAGAGATGCTGTAGAACCTGATACCACAAAGGGAATGTTCCACACGATACCACTTGATCTATACAAAGGTACAAGTCGTGCAGTCTGTGATATATATATCACATATATCCTGTTCCCTTAATCCAACAGGAAGTCCAGATTTCATCGTTAGGAATTGTTTTCTTAGGAAACAAATTTTTCATAGATAATTCACAGGTAAACTTGTCAGCCATCATTATCATGGATACCATGTTATCTGTGTCTCAACTGGTGAGGTTATATTAAAGTCTTATGATTATTTGATCACGACTGATAATATCTTAGGGAGATTGAGAATTACCGGAGAAGGACGACAAAGCTATTTGGACTCCATGATGTGAGCAAGAAATCAGAAAAGGCTGCCATTCATGTAAGAACTAGAGGCCCAGTTCAGGGAGCTGGTCCAGGTGGGGTAGATCTGAAAGCATCTCCAGCAGGCACAGTATCTACAGCCAAGGTGGTGTTGAATGCATAGCCCAGTGGCCAGAGTCCCAGTGAGATTCTTTCCCTGCTCACTTAAGACAAACTGGGGAGTTTCTCAAAATGGCTCTGTCACAACATTTTTGTTTTTAGGCTTGGAGAATGCATTGCTTTCAGGTCCAGAATGATCTGAAAAGGCTGGTGATGGGAATTTCCACAGCAGGTGGATTTCTCAATCCAACTTGATCCCAGGCTCACGGTGCGGTGCATGCAAAGCCAGACTGCCACCTACTGACACACAGAGGGGGTGGCCTGCCATTGTTCTATTGTTAGGTATAATAAAGGTGCTGTTGATTACCAATGGTCCACTGGACCCCACCTGCCACTTTTAAAAAACACGATAGGAAGGAGGGAGTCACTGATGTGAGACACGGATTATATTTTCTTAGGTGATTGGAAAAAAAAACGCTTTGCCTAAACATACATAATATCTGCTGATGGGTCAGAACCAGAAGCGGAAGCTTGGTATGTTGAGATTGAGCAGGACAAATGTCACTTCATTTTAAACAGCTCCTCCCTCCCCCTTCCTTGGTGTTAGAAATGAGAGACAATAGGCTTGCACCATTTGACTGAAAACTCCTTGAAGGCGGAAATTATATCTTACTCAGGTTTCTTTTTTTCCTGGGCTGGACATCATGTAGAGCACTTAATACAGGCTGACAACAGTTTATTAAATGAGCGTTTACAATCCTAACAGTGACAATAATAATAAAATTAAAACCCAACTCAGGGGCTCACAAAAATGAACCAAGATAACCCTGGGTTTAAATCCTGCCTTTAACTGTGTACTCTGGGCAGTTTACTTAACCTCTCTCTGGGTTTCAATTATAATCTTTAAAATGAAGATGATGCGACTTCCCTCACCGCGTCGATCTATGATAATTCAGCGCCATGATGTAGATGACTTACTTACCACAGAGCTTGGCACACAATAATACTTCAATAAACAGAAGTTTTTTAAAGAGTAAAAAGAAAAAAAAAAAAGAGCCTAAGTTCCTGTGTGTGGCCTGTTCTGACCCAGGGAGGTGGTCTCCTACTTAGGAGACTCCAGCCTCACCCTTCCTGGGCAGTCTAAAAAGGTTCTTCCACTGGCCAGCCAGTTGCCTGACCTAACATGTGAGCACAACCCAGAGAGCCATTGCAAAGCAGGTTGGGGGAGGTGGGAGATTAATTGAAGACTTTTATTATTGTTATTTTTAGTTACAAAACTGCAGGGAAACAATTCCTGTGGGATAGTGCATCTCTTGCTAGAAAGCAGAAACCCAGGTGGGAGGAGGGTTGACCATTAATCATGAGGAAGCAGGGAAGGAAATTGAGACAGGAAATGTCAACACAGAAATGTCCTTACCCTGGGTCAACCTTAAGGCACGTGCATAGACCAGCATGCTAAAAGCTGCCCCCCCCACCCCTGCAAACAAAGGCACCCGGAGAGGAAACAGCAAGCAACAGAATGTCAAACCAAAAATAAATCGGGCATGTTTCCTTTCTAAGGCAGAGGGGCCAGCTCCTCTTGTACTTGGCTCTCAAATTCTTGCTGAAATTCTGGGAATCCGTCTTGAAAGAAAATGCTTGCATGCAGATAAGAAATAAAGCAGATGCCAGAAGAGTGGAGGATAGGAGCACAGCTTCATGGAACTTTTGTGAGCCTCACTTTCTAGCCTGCAACATGGGCATAAAACCCCTGCCTCTTCCTCCGTCTGGAGCTGCTAAGAAGACCAATGGAGAACACCGGTAACAGTGGGCTTGTCATGACCCTTAGAGTTTTTTTTGACTCCTTTCCGGAGAGAAAACCTTAATAGCCCCTCATGCCCTGGTCAGCTGAGGCAGGGCAAACCCAGCCCTCCCGGCTGCCCTCACACTCCCCTGATGGTGGGAAGTCACAAGTTTCCAGAAGGATTTGAGTGTTTGATTAAAACTTACAAAGAAAGTTTACTTTTCATTTGTTTTTTTAATTATTATTTTTAAGTGTATTTATTCATTTTGAGAGAGAGAGCACACACACACAGGAAAGGTAGAGAGAGAGGGAGGGAGGGAGGGAGAGAGAGAGAGAGAGAGATTGAGAATCCCAAGCAGGCTCCACAAAGTCAGAGAAGAGCATGACGTGGGGCTTGATCCCATGGCTTGAAATCATGACCTGAGCTGAAACCAAGAGTCAGACGCTTTACTGGCTGAGCCACCTAGGCACCCCCCCTATTTGATTTTGTTAACAGTTGGCTTTTCTAGACAAGTACTTCTTTTTTTTGAAAGGAATCAATGTTGTTAATGTTACCAATTAAGCCCTAAAGGATAAATTAATTAAATAAAGGCTTATTCTAGGATAGCTTTTATCCCTAAAATATCTTTTACTCCCAATATCATTTTATCTTCAGATACTGCATTATGTAGAGGAGGGATTAAGAGCACAAGCTTGGAGTCGAACAGATTTGAGTTCAACATCCACAGGATAAGCACTAATTATGTATTAGTTGGCGATTTAACTCATCTATGCCTCAGTTTGCTCATCTGTGAAGTAGGAGAAATAATGGTCTTAGGGTTTGCTGCGAAGACAGATGCACAATACGTAACTCCTCGATGTTTATAATGCAACTAAACCACAAAGTTTGAAGGTCTTATTCTTTAATGATTTAGTAGATTCATATGCATTCATTCAGCATTTATTCCAGACCAACAGGCCCTGGGCACAATATGAAACAATTTTCCAAAGTTAACAAAGCTGGATTTCTCAACCTAGCTGATGAGAGAAACATGCAAACAAATCATTGCCATCCCATGCAATCAATGCAGCCCCAGAAGAAAGTTCCAAATTCATCTGGTCTCCAAAGAAGAGTGATCGACTCAGCTTGGTTGAATCTGAGAATTCACAGAAGTGGAAACTCATACTGGGTCTCAGAAGATGAAAAGGAATTTGCCAGAAAGAGGAAGGGGAGGACATTCCAGGAAGACAAGTAGTACGCTCTGAATTAGTCGTAACGTAGTACAGTATCTTGGGGCAAGTTCCCAATTCAGCATGGGAAGCATAAAGTTCACAGAAGCAAGTTGCAGGAGATGGGGTTCGGGGACACTGAGGCCAGGTCACAGACAGCATAGTGTTCCATTCCAGAGGGTCTGGATACGATCTTGTGGGAAATGGGTAGGTTTTGAAAGATTTTAAGCAAGAGAGAAAATGATCAGATAGTATCTTTAAAAGCTGAATCCAGCAGCCTGGCTGGCTTGGTGAGACACCTGGGGCAGAGTTCTTGGTTAAGAGCCCATTCTGATAGTTCAGGCCAAATAAAGAGAGTCCAAGCTAAGGTGAATTACCACAGGGAGCCAGGGCACAAGGGAAGGAAAACATTAAGCAGGTGTCATTGGTGAGACACAGAGGCCCTTTGAAATTGTCTGAGGAGAGTGAGAGGTGGGGTGAAAGGAAGGGAAAGGAGTAAAAGAAGGAAAATTCTAACTGAATAGACCTTTTTATTTTTTTATTTGAGAGAGAGGGAGAGAGCACATGCAGGAGTTGGGGAGGGGCAGAGAGAGAGAGAGAGAGACTTTTTTTTAATTTTTATTTCTTTATTTATTTATTTTTTTTAAGAGAGAGACTCTTCAGCAGGCTCCATGCGGAGCCCGACTCTGGGCTCGATCTCACGGCCCGGGGATCATGAACTGAGCTGAAATCAAGAGCCGGACGCTCCAGCGACTGAGCCACCCAGGCGCCCCTAACTGCATGGACCTTTCTAAAACAAAGTTACTGGGGCTGGGAATGCGGAAGTAAACGCCACAGCCCCAGTGTTCAAGAAACATGCACAGGCCAGTGTAGAACACACAACTGAACCAACAATTACAGAGCGTTTTGAGTCCTTTACGGTACATGCGGCAGCATTTCACATCTGCTATCACAACTTCCTTCACTCCGCAGCTGCTCTGTACGTTCGCCCCACCAGTCACTCCACGGCGAGCACCCAAGATTGCCAGCAAACACAGGAAGCGAGAAGAGGCCGGAACAGAGGCCCCTCGCAGCCGTCCGAGGAAACCAGCCCCACTGACACCTCCATGGATCTTTCTAGCCTCCAGAATTGTGAGATGCATTTCTGTGGTGTGAGCCACCCCGTTTGGATGCTTTGTTACCGCGGCGCCAACGGACAAAGCATGCTGACAAGAAAGGAAAAGAAGGTGAAGACCTCAAAGGAAGTTTCACAACCGCTCACAGTAAAAAGAAAGTGTTGCCAATCCCACAAGCAAAAAAGAAAGGCGTTTGCAGTGTGCACACCCTGAGCAGCGGGCCGAGGACACCCCGGAGCGCCAGGGTGAGGCGCAACACTCCGCGATGCCAGTGGTGAGAGTCTCTGTCCTCCACCCTATCAGAGGACACTATACGAACAGCACACTGCTCCTGCCAGTGCCTTCCATGATAGTTTCGGCGTGCAGTCAGCGGCATTATTGCAAATGTGTAGTAAATACATTTGTATTACTATACATATAGTAAATACGTGGGCAGTAAACTGGCTCCTCAAAAAAAAGCAAAACATACACATACTTTTTATTGTAAATTTTAATAATAAATATGTCTCAATTTGCAAATAGTAATACTATTTACGTACCTTTCTAACCAAGTTATTCCCACGGAACGCTTTTGTGGATTTTTAGCAAACCCTTGCCTCCATAGCCAACCTATAATTGCAGTGCGACATGACTGGCAAATGGAGCTGCTCCCCAATCCCTACCTCTTTTCCCAGTCCGTGTGCTGTCATTAAACCTGATATGAGATTTTTTGATTTTTAAACTACCTCTCGCCCTTGTGTTAATAGTCGTTGAACTGAAATTCTCCCAGCACCGGCTGTAAATCAGGCCTAAGCTATGACATCTGCTGATTTCCAGGGTGTGCGGACTGTACAATGGCCAGTTTCAAGCTACCAATGTACCATCCCTGAACGCGGAGTTGGGGCGAGGTGCACTGCGGCACACGGTTATGTAGCATTTCCACCAGAGAGAGGCAGTCGGTGCAAATCACTTCAAGAGCACAGAGAAAGAAAAATGCACTAAAATATGTAGGAAGTAAATTTTAAGTATTATTATCTTTGTAGTATAAGCTATTTAATGGTAAGTTTATGGTACTTAATTTTTTATAATGGCTGTGTTTAACAACTCGCTCTCAAAATTCCTGAAAATGTAACAACTGGCTCTCACAGGCTGGTGCAAGCCAGCACCAGGACGCCTCTGTGCATGGCTAATACCAACAGTTGGATTGTCCCATTATATGAATACAAGCAGTTTCTAAGCTGTACCCCGAAATGGAAATAGTTGCACCTAATGCAATATTTCTCTTTTCCTCCACCACCCCTACCCCAAGATTCAACCCACGGAATTCAGCACTACCCTTCATCAGTCATGAACGTTCATTATATTTCTACCGGGTACACTGAACTAGAAGGTCAGGGCCAGTCTCACACACGCAGCAGTTGCTCAGCAAATATTTGCAGAACCAGTGACCTAAAATTATTACATGGTATTCCAAGTAATCATAAGTTTTCTTAAGGTACGTGACAATTTTTCTTTCCTTCAGCCCTTTTCTGCTGAATTTATGGACAAAATGGCATAAAACCAAACAGATAAAATGAACTGGGCCCAGAGTAATTCTTGTCTTCACGTCCCACTCTCCTCGTTGTCACATCATGGCTGTTTGGCGTGGGAGGGCACCAGGCAGAGTTGTCTGAACATAATCCTAAGGGCTCTCGCTGGATGGCCTGGACTATGAGATAGCTGGAATCAGCAGAAGGGGCTGCATCTAAGCTTAGCTTTCCATGAGACAAGTCACTTCTTCCCTCTAGAAGGAGGCCCCAAGGTCTGTAGGTGCTAGGCAGCTAATGGACCCAGACAAGTCCTACCTGTAATTGGCAGCCCAAATTCAGACTACCTGCTGCCAAGCAATCTTTGTATCCCCCACTGGTATGGGAACTTTCTCTTTTCAATTGCCATGGAAAAAAAAAAAAGAGGATTCCCATTGAGTGGTGAGGTTCAGCCACCGGAAGAAAGAACTACACTGAGGGTCCACCAGTGCCCCAGGCCAGCACACCTCTCTGGGAGGATGAGAGAATTGGTAGACCAGTACCTTCTCTTCCCTCGATGGCCTGTGGCCTATGTTAGTTTTTCACTTTCCCAATAAAGCCTGTATCACAGCCCAAACTGGGTGACATTGTAGAATTCGCATCAATCCAGATGGGACTTAATTGGCAGAACAGGTAAAGTCCTAGCAGGAACCCTCCTTCAGCACAGGTGACCTGCCATGTTCCACATCAACCAAGACTCTACGTGTAGTACTGAAGGAAAGCCGGAGATGAGGAATCGGACAACCTGGAGCCCAGCAGTCCCCAAAATAGATGTGTAATCTGGAAATGAATGTTCTAGGTCCCTATTCTACAAATTGGGTTATCATTGAATTTCCAATGAACACACAAGCCCAAAAACAAAAGATAGTCAAACAAAACAAAATCCTAAGTTCCCCTCGATGCCAGGAAGCCAGCTGAGCTACCGAACTTAACATCACATGATCTTTACTGGTAAGTTCCTTTGATGCCCAGGTGGGAACTGAGAATACAGTGCCAGAACGTAAAGGTGGGACTTTGTTCTGGGGTCCTTTGGATTCCAACAAAGGAGATGTAACACACTCAGTTTTACTAGATGTCGTGGCAAACAAGTATGTAACGAACAAATGATAAGTAGTCTTGGTTCACTGAAGTCTCTACCGATGATCCAATAAAAAGAAGGATGATCCCCCGAAAGATGTGAAATATATATGCCAGCATATTTTGCCTTTGTAAGTCTTTTCTGATCACTGTATAAAAGAATATCCAAGGTCATCAGCAAGATGCAATGGCTGGCCACCTTCACAAATACAAGGCAAACAGGAGCTCTAGACATCGCTGCTTGACATTTTGAAAAATATTTGGAGATAACTTCTGGGGCACCACAAGGTCAGACCACATTAAAAGAATACCTAGTCCTTCATGCTTCTGTTCCAAGAGTTCAAGGGCTGTACAGAAGAGAAGCGATCAAAGTCCAAAGAAATTCAGAGTCCATTTTATATTATTCTCTGGGTGCCTAATGCAGGTGGATAGAACGGTACATTGCAGATCGGTAGGAAAATGAAACTGGGCTTTGTTTGCTTGTTGTGCAGTACAACTCAGCAGTGGTGAGCATAATGGGGCAGTTGTCTTCCCAGCCCCGCCAGTGACTAGTCCTGAGAGGCCAGGCTGCTCATGGACTGATTGACTGTGATGGTGTTTTCAGGGTACATCCGAGAGCAATAGCCACCACTTGGCCAAATGTGGCAGCAGGCCTCTGCTCACTTAAAACACTGAGGTCAAAGAGCACCTGGGTGGCTCAGTCGGTTAAGCATCCAAATCTTGGTTTCAGCTCAGGTCATGATTCAAACCCCACATCAGGCTCTGCATTGACAGTGTGTAGCCCGCTTGGGATTTCTCTCTCCCTCTCTCTGCCCCTTCCAGGCTTGCTCTCTCTCCTTCTCTGTAACAAAATAAATAAACATTAAAGAAAAAACACCAAAACACTGAGGTCAAGGTATTTCTGTTCTTGGAAGTCACAATGATGCCACCAAACAGAGAGAACAAAATCCTTGCCTGTCAGGATCTAGGTCTGACTGTCAAGAACCACCCAGGCCATGAAAGCTCCTTCTGCCCTCAAACAAGTAAACAAGTGAACAAATAAAATCGCAGCTCGCTCAGGTTGTCCTAAAAGCCGCTTGGAAGACGCCGAATTGTTCTGGGCACTAAACCCGTTTCATGAAGATGTTACAAGGATCGTTGCACTTATTTGTCTGGAGGGCTTCTGGGCCACGCATGGGGGAGTCATCCAGTTTCCGCATCATTATTTTTATAACCAGCAAAGTGATCCTTCTTGAAATTGCTTCAGGATCAACACTGAAAGGATAGGAATCTGAGACCTCGATACCATGATTCCTTTTCCCCACACGTGATATATAGATTTTTTATGTTGGAAATCACATTGTGGTTGAGACAATCAAGTAATTACCAATAGCACAAAGGAAGCCAGCACGAACACAGTAGCATGTACTAACGCTAACCCTGTTGAGCAGATCCCTTTCGAACAGGGGAGAAAGGCAGGGGTCATGGCAGCCACAGCCACAGAAGCTGATTATAATAAATGCTGTCAAGAAACTGTATGCAATACTGACATTAATTGTGATAGAAGAGACGTGCCTGCAGTTTCTGTCTACAGACTCCCAGACGTTTTCTGTGTGCCCCGTGAACCCCAGAGCCCCATCTGAAAGATGGAAGGTCACTGCAAATTCCGAACACTAATAGCTTGGTTTGGATGGAAACATCTGACTTTGGTAGATTTTCTATAACTTATTTATTCATTGCACATTGACCTTCTACCTGGCACCGTTGTTTCCGTATACAACATTACAACACAGACATTCTTATGATATAACATCAAGTGAACAAAGAAGGCAACCCCAACCCGCATACACACAAGGTTCACCTTTGTACAGCTCACCTCCACCCAACAACTACCAACAGCATTTGTATTGAATAATCCCTGTCTTTATTTGGAACACTGGAACTAGGTCGTTTTTTCCCCTTACAAAAAAAAAAAAAAAAAAAACCAACATATTTTTTTCCAGGCTGGGACAGTTGTTCTTGACCCCTTTCATCTACCACATAATAAGTGTGAAAGCTATGCTTATCTTAGAGATATAAGATAATTCACAGAGGGCTCTGAAACCCACCAAGTGTAAAGCATCTGAGATTTTTTAAAAATATTCATGCTGTAGGTTTTTAGTATTCAAACCTAAAGCATCAATAAATGGTTTCAAGGTGGACAATATAACCCTGATTACCAAACTCCAAATTAACATTCATATTATACTGCTAAGATAATACACCTGCTTTTGCTTACTGGTGAGTTTAATTTCTCTAATAACTACAAATTGGCAGATTATGACTTGCATAGTCATTGAATTTTAGTGTTTTGAAGCCAGCCTATCTGTGTTTTAACAACCTTGTCGGTGTTTCCAGATCTAATCATCGGACCAAAGTGGCAAACGCAAGAAAGTGCAAAGGCTCATGATTGAGCAGTTTATAAACCCCAATAAAACTGATGTTGGTAAGAAGTTTCCTCATGAGAAATTATTTTTAATTTTGCTTAACATTTTAAGAATGCTAGAAGAAATGTCAGTAGTCGGTGCGTGGCTGGTTATAAGGATTCAAATTCAGATCTGACTGGCTCCAAATCCTGCCCTTTTTACTACATATCATTTCCAGAAAGGTCTGTCAAGTTGGCTCTATTCACTAACCTCCTCAAAACTTGTCTTTTTTTTTTTTTAATGTTCATTTATTTATTTTGAGAGAGAGAGAGAATGATCAGGGGAGGGGCAGAGGGAGAGAGGGAGAGAGAGAATCCCAAGCAGGCTTCAGGCTCAATCCCATGAACCTTGAGGTCATGACCTGAGCCAAAATCAAGAATCTGACACTTAACTGACTGAACCACCCAGCTGCCCCTGATAACCTGTCTTTTAATAAAGTGTCTCCAAAAGGCCCAGTGTCTTTCACATAGAGGAGACATAAGACAATTCTGAGGTGGGAAGATCTTGAAACATGCCTTGGGGCTAGTCTGCCAAAGGGACTCTAGAATTTTCCTTCCCTAGGCAGGGTCATCTCATGCCATCTGGTGTTTTGGAATATTAAAGGCACCCACCAAATTATTTGATAATGAAAAGCCTGTATTTTAAGGTTTTAGAGGACACTTATGTGAGAAACTGTTCCGTAAAGAGATCATCTGATCTGGGTTTGATTTCATACTATAGGATTATAAGGTGGTACCAAATGGAGAAGACTGGGTGAAGGGTACATGGGACACCTGTGTACTATGTTTGCAACTTCCCTGAATCTATCATTATTACAAAATTTAAAATTACAAAAAAAAAAAAAAGAGATAGCCTGTGTTCTGCAGGAGGGACACATGTTTTCCAAGGTCAGACGTGGAAGAGTTACCCCTCAAACTCCTACCTTCCCAGGTTCTTCCTGATCCTGGAGCCATGGCTCCCAGAGAGGGCTGGACCCCCCCCCCCCCATGTGGAGTTGGAATTCAGAGTCAGGGGGCTGGGTTGTGACCCTGGCTCTCCCACTACCCAACTCTGTGATCTTGGTCATGCTACTTGGCTTCTGCATCTATTTCTTTATTTGTAAAATATGTCTCTTTTTCAGAAAACACCACCTCCAGATTCAGTTCGCTGAGACGTGAAGGGCCAGGTTGCCTATAAAGTGACATACAAACGTCAGTTTTCCTGACAATTATTTCCATCAGATGTGGCCAAAGGAATGTGTGGGAGACCAGCGGGCCCTTCCATGGGCCTCAAGTCTCGGTGTGACACAGTAGGTGGGCTCCTGGCCTGCACCTTGGCCTCTTACCCTCAATACAAGCTTCACCACAGCCTTCGCTCCAAAGAAGCAACTTTGTTCCTCTTCAATGTAAGAAAGCTTCTCACAGTTGCTCTCCTCACACCCCAACGCCACCTGGCTGTCGTGTTGCCCGACACAAGTCACAGTGGACCTGTCGTCAGCTGCCACTCAGGGCAACTCCCAGGCTGCCTTCCAAGGCTGGTAGCGGGAGATGTCATCTTGCCCCGGCATGTCCAGCAGAGCTGGGCAGTGGCACTGAGCACAGGGTCTGAAGTGCCCAGGTGAAGAAGTCTGGGTATTCTTTCCCCATTGAAAGCTAAAGACCAGCATGGTTCCATGGGCCTTGCCTTTGACCTTGAAGCCACGTGAGTCTCAGAAGCATGCTTGGGACTCCGTGATTTTCTTCTCTAAACAGTAGCGCCCCGAAAAGCTCTCCCTTCTGTTCATGCCAGTACACTGGTGGGGTTTACTCAGGAAAACGGATGCCGTGCTATGTATTCCACACATAATAAACACCAAGGGAAGGGACGTATTGATGCGATTGTTTGTCTAAAGCTGTGGTCTAAGTTTGTTGTGGAGACTAGCAGCATCCTCATCACCTGGGAAGTTATTAGAAATTCGAATTTGGAGGCCATACTCCAGACCTACTGAATCAGTTACTCTGGGAGTAGATCCCAGCAAGCTGTGCTCTAACAAGCACTCCAGATGCTTCTGGTGCAGCTGAAGTTTGAGAACTGCTGCCCTCAAGCTTGCTGGAAAGTTGCTTGGTTCTTAGCTCTGCCTACAACAGCTTTCCAAGTCCCATGTGCTTGCCTCTCTTTGGTGAATTCTACCCCAGGACCATTCAGGGGAAGGGGATTCTGAGAACCATGATTCCCAGCTTCTCCTCTGCACAGAACATCTTACACAGTGGTGGTAATGGTACCAAAGAGACAGGCCAGCATACCCAGTAAGCACAGACTTGTGATAAACACACCTCTGGTGGTTCTGGCCATAGTGGCAAGTGCTCAGGTCAGGCACCAGGGATCTACCCTTATAGTCTTACCAAGACAGAGCCTCAAAGCCCACCATTAAAAATCTCTTCCTGGGGGCATTAGATAGTCTTGACTTGCTTTTATAACATGTTTATTGTCCAAGGCTTTAAAAGGCTGGACTATGTGCCCAAGGAACTTCTTTCTGCCCTATGGATGGCCACAGCCCTCCTTTCCTTGAGAGTTTTACGTACAGAAGTCCTTGGGGTACAAGTGGGTAGTACTCAAGTGACACCAAAGGTATACATCAGAGATAGAACTTGAGCCTAAGTGGTTAACAGAGAGCTCATAGGAGTACCCCGGGGGCTCATAGGTAATGACTACTAACACTGCAGCTCATCTTTCCTTTTTTTGATTAAAAAAAAAAACCAGTTTATATGCAAATACCCCAGGATTTAACAGTCACTAACATCTTATGTACGCATTAGTATATTACATTCCTTTCCTGACATAAGGGCATCTGACAGCACTGGGAGACAAGGGGAAAGTGGGGGGTAAAGGAGAAGCAGATGAGAGGGAGGGTGTCATCGTCTACGTCACTGACTGTAGACAATCAAGAGACTGCTCAGAGATTTCATCTACTAAAAACTTCAAATATTTGTGGAGGCACCCACCATGAGCCTGGCACCATGGTAGACACCCAAAACATAAGAATAAGATACAATCCTTCTTTTCAAGAAGTTTACATTCCAGTAGACAGACGTAAACAAAAAAAAAATGTAAAACAACATAACAAGTGCTATGGTTAACATGTGGCTGATTTGTTACATGATCATTGGAGAGTGAAAGTATTGCAACTTAGGGATAAGCTGGACGTCTTCCATTTGCCTTTCTGTATCTGCTTTCAGCACTTCTCCACCCTGCAGGGGGGCTGGCTGTGGTAGCCCTCCTCCAAGATGGCGCCCAATGATCTCCACACCCAGGGTTTTCTGTGCCTGTATAACCCTCTGTCACATTACATTGGGATGGATGTATGCCAGAAGTGATGGTATGAGACCTTCAAGGTTAAGTCATAAAAAACATTACAGCTTCTCCATACTCTCTCCCTCTCTTGGACCACCTGTTCTGGAGGAAGCAGGCAGCCATGTCATGAGGGCACTCAAGTAACTTTATGCAGCGGCTCATATGAGGAGGAACTGGGGCCTCCAACCAACAGCTGTGTTAGTATGTGATCTTGGAAACAAGTTCTCTGGCTTTCAGATAACCACAGCCTCAGCTGACTTCTGAAATGCAACTTCATGAGAGACCCTGAGCCAGGGGTCTCTGAGCTAAACCTCTCCAGGATTCCTGTTCCACAGAGACTGTCAGACAATGTTTGGTATTTCCAGCTACTAAGTTTTGGAGTAATTTGTTACACAGCAATGGATAACTAATACATCAGCCATATGGATGGCATCGACAGGCTCCCTCGTCCTCTGACTTCCGGTTGGGTTCAGCTAGTGGGGTCTATAAAGGCAGAGTTAAGGTGGAAAGCTAAACAAGGTTTGGAATTTGCTTCCCAGGCTTCCTCCCTAGTGAGGTCACTGAGTGTTGGCTATGAAAGTCTGGGGTCCTATTTTGTGTTTACCCCCATACGGCTACCATTGCCAGTCCTAGTGACCACGCCCTTCCTTTGCCCTTTCAGGCCCTGACGTTATAAGCTCCTTCCATCCCACAACCTCTTCCCTACAGCTCCCCCATACCCTGCCCATGCCTTTGTAAACGGTCCCTTTATAAACTCTCCTCAAATTATCCAATTTGAGTATGCACCTGTTTCCTGCTGAAACCATGACTAATCCCAACAAGTTAGAATCTGGAAGGCTCAAACGCAGTGCTATTTGATCTGAGTCTGGAAGATTGAGTGTAATCTTGTCAAATAGAAAAGGAAGACCAACAAACACGTGTCCTTGCACCAACAGCCAGGAGCAAGGGAAAGATCTCATTCCAATAGCTTTGTAACTATCGTTGCTCAGTTCTGTGGGGCACCATTCACACTGTATTCTGTGTGGATGGCCTCTAGACTTTTGCAATGGGGTCATCACTGTAGAGCTCAATTTCAGTCCACACCCACAGGTGCATATGAAATCTTATCTTCTAAATTTCCTACAATCAATTTCTATCTCTATTTCAAACAACCCATTCGGTAGGTTGACAGAAACTTCTTCATCCATTTGAGATTTCTGCTCTCCTGTTTTCTAGGATGGGATGGGGGTTTTCAGTTAATGTTTCAAAAACATCCAGCTACATTCAAGATCATTGTATTTCTTTGGAGTACACGAACTCAGTCTTTGTTACATTTCAGTGTAGGTGAGACTGGGGTTCAGAGCAGCCTATGAAAAGAGGTTCTGGCAGGCAGCTGATTAGGCTGCAGGGGCACATTTAATCTCTGTAAGAGAGCAAATAATTTTTAAGGACTTTAGCCCATCAACTGTTTGTATGCAAATAGGGATGCTAATTATAAATGAGTTTTATCTACTCAACACAGCAGCTCAGCAGGACTTCCACTCGAAGTCCATGGTCAGAACTTTGTGAGAACTGTTTGAGCTGCTGTTTGCATTTAAAATACATTTCTTTAAAAACGGACTCAGATTCAGTGTGGTAACTAATTTACATTGACCTCCCACCCAATTAGTGCCCATCAAGCTTAACCACAGCTATGACAGGGGTGATGGCAAAAACCGGCCCAGAACATTAGAATATAATCTCGGGGATCAATGAGGCACAGTGAAATCTCTTCAAATCCAGATTATGAAAACCCCTTGAAATAACTCATTAAAATAAGAAATGTCCACCCATTCAACCAGCTGAGCTGAAGAATTTACCTAATAAGGTCATGGGCCATAACACTGCAGACCAGGAAGCAGAATGGAAAAGACCCCTGAATCACAAAGGCCCAATTGAAGCCAAAATTAAATATGCTGATCCTCGCTTTTGACCCGAGAGAAGATGTAGAAATGCTGGCGCTTACTATTGATTAAGCATCTGCCTGGAATTTCTTCATTTCTTTTTCTGCTTTCACAGAACACCTGCTGGGGAAGCGCACAAAACTGCAAGATCACTGGAAACTAGGACATGAACTAATCTTTACATCCTAGTATACTGACCCCAAGTGTCTATCATAAACGCTGAACTGACAGTTGAGCCACAGGAAACAGGGCTATGTTCTTCTTCCCAGCCGGCTATGCTCAGAAAAGCAGCTGTACTATGTGCGTCCAAGGTACAAGGACAGTTCTGCTTTGTTCCTGTTATCCTATCACTGTTGGGCTGTGAGCTCCCTGCAGCTCTACCAATTGGAGGAGAAAGAGGGAAGCCATCCTCCACTGTCCTTGGCAGAGCCATCCACGATCACTCCAGCCATCCAGGTTCTTGGGAGATGACAAAGGTGTCGTGCGGCAGGGGTACACGTACTGACATGATTCGCAAACCCCAGGGCTCAGTCTTTTGTTTTGAAAATGGCCGTTGTATCATGTATCAGTCCAGATCAGGCTAGGTGATGCTGGGGTAACGTCCCGCAAATGTCTGTGGCTCCCAACAAAGATTTATCTCCCACTTGCACGACATGTTCTCCATTATTGTCTCACAACTCTATTCTCAATCATCTTCACACTCTGACCCAAGCCGATGGAATGTTGCCCGGCCCTGTGCCAAATAACATGCTAATTCTTTAAGCTTCTGCTCCTATTTCATTTGCCAAACTATGTCACTGGAACAGGACTGAGTTCAATCCCACGGCATGGATGAAAGAATGAGAATCAGAATATGTGGGAACGGTCAGTCCTATGACCCTTTGGAACGTTCTATATATGCCTGCTGGTGGGGGGTGGGGGGAGGCAGTCAGAAAGGTAGAGACGTGAAAGGAAGCAGAAGTAAAGAAGTAAATACAACAGGGGCACCTGGGTGGCTCAGTCAGTTAAGTATCCAACTCCTGGTTTCGGCTCAGGTCATGATCTCACTGCTCACGGGATCGAGCCCGTGTCGGGCTCAGAACTGACAGCGCGGAGTCTGCTTGGGAATTCTCTCTCCCTCTCTCTCTCTGCCCCTCCCCTGCCTCCCTCTCAAAAATAAATAAATAAACATTTTTTAAAATGTAAGTAAAACAGAGCAGATTAGAGAGGCAGATATGAGAAAATGTGCTGAGAAAAGAAGGAATTTGTGGGGATGGTTTTTAGTCACTCATGTGACCTATATTTAGATTTCTGACAGTTGCATATGTACAAGCAATTTCTCTTCTCACCTTCTCCTTACTTTGGCTCTTCAACTGATAAAGAGTGACAGGCAGAGGGGGTGATAAGCCGACGAGACAGAACCGTGTGTGTGTGTGTGTGTGTGTGTGTGTGCGCATCAATGTGTTTGCTGGTATAGAAGAGATGTCATATGAAGCAGGTGGTTTTATTAATCGTACAAGAAAATGACGAGGCGTGAGGTGTCTGAGAATCAGTGGCTGCAGAATCAGTGGCTGAGAATCAAACTGCCCTATGTTGGCAACTGCAGGTGTCCCCACCCGTTGCACCAGGACTCGTTGGCTAAAGGAGGTGGGAAATGTGAGAGATTCTGTAGAGTATGTTCAGTACACTGAAACGTGTGAGCCAAAAAATATCTCAGGCCTGAGAACGGATGCTCAGATTTGGGAAAGAAGTGGATGCTCCAGACACAGATCCTCCTGCCGAATAAGAACCTAAGACGTATTAAATACATTTTTGAAAAATCCAGTGGTAAAGGATGAGCTAGTCCATAAAAAGGGCTGAGATCAGGAAGTTTGGGGGGGGAATAAAAATTCATTTAGATACTTGCTTCAGTACCACATTCACTAATATAAATTCTAGCTGCACTGGGGAGACAAAAATTTCAATTAAATCACTGGAAGAAAAACTTAGAAGAAAATATAGCTAAATATTTATGTAGTGTTTGGATGGGAAGGACTTTTTTAAAAAAATTCTTTTAATCTTTATTTATTTTTGAGAGAGAGAGAGAGAGAGACAGTGTTTGAATGGGGGAAGGGCAAGGAGAGGGAGACACAGAATCCGAAGCAGGCTTCAGGCTGTGAGCTGTGGGGCCTGATGTGGGGCTCGAACTCATAAACCGTGTGATCATGACCTGAGCTGAAGTGGGAAGTCCAACCCACTGATCCACTCAGGCGCCCCTGGATGGGAAGGACTTTTTAAATATAAAAACTGTAGGAATATATTTGCAAGAGAAAAGATCAATAGACTTGACTACATAAGATTTTAACTTGTTTGTCAAGAAATCAGACCTACCAGGTGTGTCAACTGGGGGCAAAGCTTATGCCAAATGCGATGGACAATGAGGTCATATCTTCAATATAGTGACTAGATTTATTCTCTTGTGTAAAGCAACCAAAAAACGGAACAAATTATATAAAAATAATAGCTTAACCCAACGCACTGAATATCAGACGACAAGAGACACCAGTGATCTCTGAGAGATGGGACATAAACAAGATAAACCTCATAATTTCCCACATTACTGCTTTGGCAGAGTTCCCAGGGAGAGGGGTCACAAGGAGAGTCCAGCAGTCTCCCAAAATTGAGAAGACTAAGCTAGGCGTCTAAGGAGACCAAGCAGCTAGAATTTGCAGTACGGAAACAGCAGAGGAGAGAGAGCCACACAGAGACAGAACCCCGGAGATCTGCAGAGAGAGAACCCTGGAGATCCGCAGAGGGTCTCCTGATGCATTCGGCAGAAAATCCATCAGCACACAGGTATAAGGAAACCAGCTGAGGCTGGAGAAAGACTCACCCTGAAGGATTAGAGGGAACAAGTACTCAACACTCACACAGGGCTGGCAAAAATGTGTTTCCACCTGCCAGATTGGAAAGCCTCACAGGACACTGAGATAGAATATTCAGGAACATCTTGCTCTCAGTTAAGGGGCAAAGTTAACCCTACACCAGCGGTTCTCAGTCATGTGTAAGTTTTTCCCCAGGAGACATTTGGTAAAGCCTGTAGACACTTTTTATTGTCACAACTCAATGGGTGCTAGTATCTGGTAGGCTGAAGACAGGGATGGTACTAAATATCCTAAAAAAAAAAAAAAAAAAGATTCTTCAGTCCAGAATAGCAATAGTGGCTAAGAATCAGAAATATCCTAGTCAAATGCTATTTAGGCTCCGCCTAAAAGCAAGATTGATAGTTTCAAAATACTTCTAAGTAACTTCCAGAGTACTACTTCCCAGAACAAAGCTCACGAATATTGATAGGAATCAAAAAGATCAAACTCACAACATCTGGCAGCCGGTAAAAATTTACCAGGCATGGGAGCACCTGGGTGGCTCAGTTGGTTAAGCATCTGACTTCGGCTCAGGTCATGATTTTGCAGTTTGTGAGTTCAAGCCCCGCATCGAGCTCTGTGCTGACAGCTCAGAGCCTGGAGCCTGCTTCAGATTCTGTGTCTCCTTCTCTCCCTGCCCCTCCCATGCTCATGCTCTGTCTCTCTCTGTCTCTCAATAATAAATAAAGGTTGGGGCGCCTGGGTGGCGCAGTCGGTTAAGCGTCGGACTTCAGCCAGGTCACGATCTCGCGGTCCGTGAGTTCGAGCCCCGCGTCAGGCTCTGGGCTGATGGCTCGGAGCCTGGAGCCTGTTTCCGATTCTGTGTCTCCCTCTCTCTCTGCCCCTCCCCCGTTCATGCTCTGTCTCTCTCTGTCCCCCAAAAAAATAAATAAAAAACGTTGAAAAAAAATTAAAAAAAAAAAGTTAAAAAAAAATAATAATAAATAAAGGTTAAAACCATTTTTTTAATTTACCAGGCATGAAAAGAAGTAGAAAATATAATCCACAATGAAAAGAAAATCAGTCTCTCACAACTGACCCAGAACTAACATAGATATACTTAGCAGACAAGATCACTTAAACCAGCATTATAACTGTACTCCATACATTCAAAAATTAAGTAGACACCAAAAAAGACTCCAGTTGAACTGCTGGAGATGAAAAATGCAATTTCTGAGATGAAAAACACACCGGAAGGGATTAACAGCAAGACTTTGCAAACAAAAGATTAGTAAACTTGAAGAAGTAGCAATAGAAACTATCCAAAAATAAGACATAGGAAAAAAACCCCAAACTTTTAAAAATGAGCACACTATTAGCGAGCTGTGGAACGATTTTAAGTAGCCTAATATGGGCTTAATTGAAGTGTTCAAAGTGGGGGGTGGGGGGGAACAGAAAAAAATGAGAGGAAATGGCCAAAATTTTCCAAAGTTGATAAACACTATAAACCCACAAGTCCAAGTTCAATGAATCCCAAGCTTAATAAACATGAAAAAACGACACCAAGGTGCATCCTAATCAAATTGCTTAAAACAAGCAATAAATAGGAAAGCTTAAAAGCAATCAGAGGAAAAAAGCCACGTCAAGGATAGATGAACAAAGATACTGATGGCAAAAAGTTTCTCATCAAAATGGATGCAAGCAAAAAACCACTGGAGCAACATCATTAATGTACTCCACCCTCCCCCAGATCCTATCAACACAGAATTCTACACCGGGGAAAACATCTTTCACACATTCAGGTTTAAACAGAGACTCTTCTCAGACATACAAAGTCTGAATGAATTTGTCAAGCAGACCCACACAATGTGAAATGCTAGAGAGTCCTTAGGCAGACGGGAGATGGTAGTGGTCGGAAATCGATCCACACAAAGGAACGAGGGGCACTGAGATCATAACCGTATGATGCTCTGTGACTCGTCTCCAAGCTCTAAAGATGCCAGTCTCCAAGAGGTTCTCTATGAACTGCAAAGTCTGTGTTAGGAGCATTGGCTGGAGGTCCTACAGAAACATGCGTGCCAGCACCATTCAAAGTCAAGCTAATTGCTGACCCGTGCCAATGCATTCGAGAAAAAGGAAACATACATGCTACTAGGTGATGTGACGGCAGTGCCCACTTATGGGTACGTTTTTTTTCTACAGCAGATGAGGAACAGGTTTCTTGCAATTTATCATCCTGGTCTTTGCTTAAGAGGTATTTTTGGTAAAGATCAGAATAAAGATTTGTGTGTTGTTGTTGTTGTTGTTGTGTTTTAATTCTGAGACTATAACAAGTCAAATATTTCATGATTCCTCCATGGCCAGCCAATCAAGAGATCCATCTAGGCTGGATAAATTTAAGAGCCACGCTGTAATTTGATTCATTCTGCAAATAGTTAATTCACTTGACCAATATTTATTGAGCACCTGCTAAATACTAGGCATCATGCCAGGGCTGTGAATACGACAGTGAGTAAGAAAGACATAGTCCCTGATCTTTTGGCGCTTATTTACTTAGGATCCTATTGATTTCTGACCTTCACAGATTTACTACATCTTTAAAAAGCACACCAGATGGGCGAAGTATATGGATGTCTTTTAAATGGCTCCTATTCAACCCCATCCCCCTTTCCTCAAAATTTCTCACCATCTCAACTTCCTCATGCCTAATTATCCACCGCCCCTCTGTCCTCAGGCTTTGTCCCCTGTAGAAGCATCCACATACCAGGGTTGAGGTTATTACGGAAGGGGGAGCATCTGAATGCCAATCATTTTCACCTTCATCTGTAAGAACATAACAGTGCCTTCTTTGTTATGATCCGATTCTGAGGAGCAGAACCTGAACTCAGAGACCCCAAGGACACCAGGAGGCTGGAGGTTGGTGGACAGAGGGGAGGGGCCACAGAGTGGAGAGGCTAGAACTAACGAGAACCTCAATTCTGTCCAGCGCTGGATATGAGCCAGGACAGACCAGTAACGAAGCACTAAGTGTACCCACATCAGTACCAGCTGTTCACCAGGTAATATCCAATCTCTCCCATCAGCCCCTCTGCCCCTCGTTCCTCCACAGCAACAGCTGAGGCCACCATTCTGCATGAAGTTAGTCACAAATGTTCTATGCTTGACCATCAGACACTTCATTATCTCATGTCACTTTCTCTTGTTTAGTTTTTTGGCCATCCCAATAAATAGCAGGTTTCTTGAGGGTGTGAACTCCGTCTTCCCACATCTTGAGGGAAGGCAGCTCGATGAGGGGCAGAAAACAGTGAATTGATTTAAAATCGCCCCCTGTCATTTACTGTGTAACTTTGGTGACCCCCCACTTCTATCTGTAGAGTGGAAACCCTTCTTCGCCAGGTTATTATGGGAATCCAATGACTCGATAAATGTGAAGTGTTTTATAAGTCCCCAAGAGGCTAACCACTACTTTTTCCATGTAATAGTAACAGTAATAATTAGCATTTTGTGTTTGATGCCAGATAACACTTCACATAATAACCCTATAAGGTTGGTAGCATTGTTATCCTCATTTTCAGATAAGAAAACTGAAAAAGAGGTTGAATATGTTGCCCAAGGAAGGTCCTACAACAAGCCAAAGGCAGAAGAGGGACTTCTTTTATGCACTACTTTCCTTGATTTTTCCTTGTGCCTATCAAAGTGTATCACACATAATGCATACAATGTAAACATTGATTATGTAGTTAAGCTTATTTATACCGGTCATGTGGGGAAACAGAACTATCTTTCCCTTTGTGGGTTCTCCCGCTGTAACAGGCTTTTACTACGTCTTTAAGCTTAAAGAACGTAACTTACCCTGAGGTTTACCAGAAGTCCTGCAATCCTCTGCTGTGTGCAATGGAGTGGATCATACTTAAGGCCAGGTAGTGTTAACTTTTGTCTTTCAAGCTGTTCACTCTTTGTCACTAGTTGTAAATAAGTCTCCTCCTTGGTAGCGGATACTTAAAACCTGTCATCTGACTGTCTAGCTCCTGAGCATCTCAACCCGGAAGTTGTCGGAGACAGTAGACTCATAGAGTGATGCCTGGATTGACCTCCTGCATCTCAGTGTCAGCCAGCTCGTGATGGCCCTGAGGTGCTTTATTCACTAGGACGACAATACTGTCAGAGTTCATAGTTTACATATGAGGAATCAGATGTCCAGGGAGGGGATGTGGCTTTTCCGGGATCATAGGCTTGTTTGTAGCAGAGGGTAGTGACCTCCCAGATATTCTGAATTCCCAGCACACCGTGCTCTGTTACCCCAAAGATCTTACTTGGTCCTGACCTGGTAAGCACGGTCTGCACGTGCCTGGTGGACCCAGGTCTTTGGGGATCGATCCTAAAATGCTGGTGGAGTGGAGTATTCCATTCCATTTCCCCACCTCCAACCCCCTCTCCAAGGATTACAGGTGACACTGAGGGGACAAAAAGGGGCTTCTCAAAATTCTGGTTCCTGTTACCCTGACATTTTCAATCATTTCTACGTATTAAAAATTTGAAAATTACAGGGCGCCTGGGTGGCTTAGTCAGTTAAACGTCCGACTTCGGCTCAGGTCATGATCTCGGGGTCCGTGAGTTCGAGCCCCGTGTCGGGCTCTGTGCTGACAGCTCAGAGCATGGAGCCTGTTTCCGATTCTGTGTCTCCCTCTCTCTCTCTGACCCTCCCCCGTTCATGCTCTGTCTCTCTCTGTCTCAAAAATAAATAAACGCTAAAAAAAAAAATTTTTTTTTTAAATTTTTGAAAATTACACAGAGGCAATAGCTTAAAATCTCTCCCAGCTAATCAGACCATCCAAGCCGCGACAATGCTAGAAAGCAAAGGGTGGAGCATCAATGTGTCTGTGTCAAGATAGTTTCTCACTCACCATTGGCCAAGGAGGCTTGGTCCCCTCTGGCCTTTCCAGTTCTCATCGTAAAAACATCATATGAGATTACCCTGCAGGCACCTGCAGCCTCGTGTTTGGTTGGGTACTTAAAGCTGTCCGGAAGTACCCCCGGACATCACACTGGACAGTTGGACCGTGAGCTCTGTTGGATCCCCTCTGCTCTGGTTTCTTGTGAGAAATCATCATTTCCATCGAGTCTTACAGCATCAGCCCTGGGGTGCCAGCCAGTTGCAGCCATGCAGAGCCAAGCATACATCTGTCTCACCAGTTCTCATATTCATGCCAAGAAATTCTCAGCTCTGCCTGCAATGCCCAAGAAGTTTCAGGGTATTTGGAGCATCTGAAGAGGAGGGAGCAGGCAGAAAATAAAACACACGGGCAGCCAGTAAGCCAAGCGAAGAGCATGTGGTTGAGGACGCTGAGAGATCTCTCTGACACCCTCGGCTACCACCCCTGTCTATACCTGCAGACCTGCATCCTGCTGGTGCATTTGATTGAATTTGTGGAGCAGACAGACGGCACGGCTCCATTGTGAAGGGGATGGTGGACCGGGCGCAAGGAAGGGGGCGAGTCAGCAAGAGAAGGAAGAGGGGGACGTTATCTGCTTTCCCAGGCTTTTACCTCCTGGCTTGAGAGCTACCCACTCTGTTCTGCTCCACAGGTTTCCATTTTAAATTAGCACTAAATGAAACAGAATTAAAATATGATGAAGTAGCCTTTGGGTGACTCTGCTTTGCATTTAAATCCTGGTAAAACATTGCAATTCCAAATTCTGAACGACTTTCTAGTTCAAAGAATAATTTGAGTTTGAGGATAAGAGTGGTTTTTAGAGCTTCTTTGAAGGAAGGAAGAAAGGCTTGCTAAATTTAACAAGAAAGGACGTGAGGAGTTGAGGAAAGTCTACTGCACCTCAACGGCCACTGGTACCTTGCCTCCGACTCCGTTTATGAAAAGGGAGGAATCTGAAGTATGGGTTTGACCTTTCTTAGGAGCTGAAGACTGTTGGCAATACAGCTGTAGCCTTCACACCCGGCCTGTCTGGTACCTTCCAGCTCTGTGATATGTGACCATAAAACCAATCAGATTGGATGCAGAGCCAGAAGAGATTAAGAGACCACCTTGCCCGATTCCCTCATCTATCTCTCCAACCATCTTTACTGAAGCTCAGGAAGGCTAGGTCACCTTGCCCAAGACTGTCCTGCTGGCTGGCAATAGACTGGCTGCTACCACAAGCCAGGGCCTGGTGGTCCATCCATTCTCTCACACTGTCTACTCCAATGCTTAAGGCTCCAAGGTTGAAAATCCAAAGCAAAACCTGGAGAACCCTCAGAATTTCAGACTCTCTGATCTCACTGAGAAACAGAAGTCTCTTGACTCAGCCCGAGACAGAATTTTTCATCGATTCATTATAAAGGCTCAGATTTAACAACACATGGGTGGCTCAGTCAGTTAAGCGTCGGACTTCGGCTCAGGTCATGATCTCCCATGAGTTCGAGCCCCATGTCGGGCTCTGTGCTGACAGCTCAGAGCCTGGAGCCTGCTTCAGATTCTGTATCTCCCTCTCTCTCTGCCTGTGCCCGACTCACGCTCTGTCTCTCTCTCAAAAATAAATAAACATTTAAAATATATATATATATAAAAAGTCTCAGGTTTGGAAGCATCCCTTCTAAGGTAATCAGTCTTTTTCAAGATGCACTCTTCTTTGCACAAGTTGACAGACAAGAAACTTCCTCCATGCACACGGACACATTAGCAGTTACATGCCATATGAAGCCTCACTCCTCCTGAAGAGCTATGAAACCGTATTCCAGGAGGATGATTACATGAGAAACACCTTCAAATGTTAACAGCACTTCGAAGAGAAATAAAAAGACCACTGCTGTAAATTCCCTGATAGTTACAGTTACTTTCGGGGCATTAAGTCCTGTGTCTGCGAGCGGACAGAGAAGAATGTCCTGGGCTGGACTCTGGGAGCACTGTAGTGGGGGAGGGAATCCTCTCTGCGCTGTCTGCATCCGGAAGACAGGATCGCTCAAGAAGCCCTATAAGGCAGGAGCGTTCATTGTCACTAACAACAGGGAAGGAAGGTGGTCAGTGATTCAGTACACATGAGGCACCCATCTCAAGCTGAGATGAACACCCCCACAACTGAGAGCGTCTGAAAAACAAAATTTACACCCAAAAGAAAAATAGGTAGGGGCATGACAGACAATAAAAGAATGAATGAACATAAAGGGTGAAAACATTCTCTGCCTTACAATAATGTAGTGAGAGATACATTTTTTGATCTCCAAATTGAAAAACAACTTTTAAATTGTAATTCTCTGTCTCTCCAGATTTCCTATTTCATTCTTCCAGTAGTTTACATTTTTCAGAGAGTAATGGGAAATATCACAGGGCTTAAACATGTTCATGTTTTTTAATTTGGTGATTGAATCAACTCTGGAAATTTCCCCTTAATGAAACAGTGAGTGTACACAAAGATTAGTATATAAGCACGTTATTGATGTATTTATAACAGTCCAATAATAGGCAATTGTCTAATAAAAGACAGCTGGCTAAATGTTTAGCAAGATTCAGGTGTCTAAGGAAGTCATGGTCCGTGGAACCCTGACTGTCAAGCAGCCATTAAAAATATGTTAACAACAACTACCTTTGGGGCACCTGGGTGGCTCAGTCGGTTGAGAGTCCAGCTTCAGCTCAGGTCGTGATCTCACGGTTCTGAGTTCAAACCCCACATTGGGCTCACTGCTGTCAGCACAGGGCCCACCGTGGATCCACTGTTCTCCCCCCACCCCCGCCTTTGCCCCTCCCACACTCACACTCTCTCTCTCAAAAATAAATAAAACATTAAAAAAATAACCATCTTTCATTGTGCCCTTCCTATGTGATAAGTTGGTATGGAGAGCGTGACAAAAGAATCTAGCTGTATTATAAATGTGTAGAACAACTTCACTGAAAGGAGTCTGGGAATAAGGGGCTGGCCTAAGTAACACTGGGAATGAAGAGCCTAGAAGACAAAAGGCCAAAGAAACTGTAGCTAAGCACTGTGATCTAGTTGATAAAGGTCTTTTCCATAAGAGTATGGATTAACAAGGCTGAAACCACTACATATGTGCACAGTAATTTAATAATTAAGTAAACGGCAGGTGAGAAGAGTGGGAGTGAAGTTTCTCATTATTGGAGTGACAGAGTACACACAAGCAAAGGGAAAAGTCTAGATTGATCCATGTGGTGATGAACTGAGTTGGACATACGAGCATCAACTCCTGTCTAGCTTCAGACAGATGCAGATGGTTACATATAGAAACATGTTCGACAAGACAGGTGATCTAGAAGCTAAGACACGCCAGGAGCATCCAGTTCATTGTTTCTAGTACCATTTCCAGCAACAGGAATCAGGGCTTGTTGGAGAAACAGCGGATTCTAGGACTGGGGCGGGAAACATACAGGAGGAGCCTGAAGCCTCCTGTGATTCCAGAAAGTAAGACAGGGCTAACACAAGTAAACAAACAACAACCTGCACAATGATGGGAAAACGTCAAAGGGACACAGGCACCAATTAAAAGACCTCCCGGTGCTCGAAGCTGGACCAATTAGGGCAACAATATAAATCATATAGATTGGATTATAAACCAACATATAATATTGATGTAATATTATCGGTATTATACTGTCAACTAATAAATATTGAATCCATACTGATATAAATAAATGATTGAGTAAATAAATGTGGGACAAGAGACAAATCTCCCATGCAGAAGTATCCCAAATAATTTATGGAGATACTTAGCTCTCAAAGAGATAACTCTCACTCGTTAAATGTGGTTTATACAAGGGTGCCAGAGAGGCTCAGTCGGTTAAGCGTCCGACTTGTGACTTTGGTTTAGGTCACCACCTCACAGTTCATGGGTTCAAGCCCTGCCTTGGGCTCCGCACTGTGGGCCCTGCTTGGGATTTTCTCTCTTCTCTCTCTCTCTCTCTGTCTCTCTCTCTCTCTCTCTCTCTCTCTCTCTCCCTCTCCCCTGCTCGTGCTCTCTCTCTCTCAAAATAAATAAATAAACATTTTTAAAAATGTGGGTTACACAAACTGACTTCTTCCCAGAGGGTGCAGTATGCAAAACGGGAGAAAAAAGAAGTGACTTCACAGTAGAGAAACCTGCTAAACTCTGCTTCAGTGGGTGATGAAGGGCAACATTGTTGATAATATGTATTGTAATGTCACCTGTTTCTGGGCTTTTCCTCTCCGGAGCCCAGAACACAGTGAGATGAATCCCCAATCGCATACTACAATATACTCGACAAAGTATTTTTGTTCCTCAAAGCTGTCAGTGTGGTCAAACACAAAGAAAGTCCGAGAAGCTGTCAAAACCAATAGCAGCCTAAGGCAACACGACCACTGAGTGTAATGTGGTATCCTAGAATGTGCTCCTGGGTCAGTAAAAGGACATTAGAGTATAATTCAGGAAATAGGAATAAAGTGTGGATTTTAGTTAATTATGTATCAATACTGGCTCATTTGTAACAAATGTACATACTAATGTAAGATGTTAATAACGGAGGAAAGTAGCCACTGGGCACTATGGGAACTCTCTACACTATGTATCCAGTAATTCTGTAAATCTAAACTTGGTCTTTAAATTCTGCAAATCTAAAAAGCTTAGTAACAACGACAACAAAAGCTAATTATCAGTGCTAAGTAATGTCCAGGAAGGAGGGTTATGGCCATTTAATCTGCTCTCTGGTTTCACATTTGGTTGAAATTCTTTATGGGAGTCCTATTCCGATTGGAACAGGTGCGCTTCATAAATGCAGCAATAAATTTGTCTGCTCTGAATGTCACAGCTTCACTAGGATTCCTGCATTCTCAGAAAGTTCATTCTGACCCCCCCCCGCCCTTCTTCATTATTACAATCTACATTACACTCGTATCATGACACGAAAATGTAAGAGACACTCCAACCAACCATTTCTCTGCTCCACTCCCCCCAAATCTCCAGAGTTTGATTTAGTAATATACCTGAGCCACCTCATTACTTCAGTGTAACAAAGAGGAAATTAGCACTGAAGCCACATTAATTATTAATTGCATATCTTTTATTAAACAGAAAATGGGAATTACCGGGTACTTATCTGCACTTTAATAGAGTAACTCTAACTACTGTAAGAACAGCCTCTGTGAATCTCAGGACTGTCCCCTCCCCATCCTGCCTTTTCCATGACTGATTCTTCACCACAGGATCTGAGATGAAAGAATTAAGTGTGATAACAACAACATTGAAGTTGACAATGATAACACATAATATTAATTGAGCACTTACTACGGGCCAGGCACTGTTCTATTTGTTTTGCCAGTTTGTTGTTGTTGTTGTTGTTAAGTAATCTCTACACCCAATATGGGGCTTGAACTCATAATGCCTGGATCAAGAGTTGCATGTTCTAACGACTAAGCCATCCAGGTGTCCCTGGTTATTTTTTATTTTTGCTTTTTGTTTTTTTGGGTTTGTTTTTGTTTTTGTTTTTGTTTTTGTTTTTTTTTACTAAGAATAAGCTGGATTCAGAAGAGTGCAAGCAGGCAAAGCTACTTTATTTTTCTCCCACCCATGACTCTCAGTTATGCTATCCCATCACGCTCCTAGACAATTTGCAGTCAGAGAACAACGTTCAGGTCACTCTCAGGTATGAACAAACATCCCCACTTAGATATATTTAAAAGTCCAGTCCCTGGGGTGGCTGGAGGCTCAGTCAGTTAAGCATCCAACTCTTAATTTCGGCTCAGGTCATGATCTCATGGATCGTGAATTCAAGCCCTGCTTGGGGCTCTGTGCTGACAGCCTGAAGCCTGCTTGGAATTCTCTCTCCCTCTCTTTGCCCCTCCTCTGCTCACATGACTCCCTTTCCCTCCCTCTCTCTCTCTCTCTCTCTCAAAATAAACAAAAATAAAAGTAAAAAGTCCAGCAAGTCAAACGCCCAGAAGAGTCAAACTAACAGAGACAGAAAATGGAATGGTGGCTGCCAGGGGCCAGAGGGGGGTATGGGGAGTTATTGTTCAGTGGATACAGGGCATCAGTTTTGTAAGATTAAAAGAGTTCCAGGGGCACCTGGGTGGCTCAGTCAGTTAAGCGTCCGACTTCGGCTCAGCCCCGCGTCAGGCTCTGTGCTGGCAGCTCAGAGCCTGGAACCTGCTTTGGATTCTGTGCCTCCCTCTCTTTCTTCCCCACCCCCTACTTGCACTCTGTCTCTCAAAAATGAATAAATGTTAATAAAAAAAATTTTTTTAAGACTTATGGATATGGGTGGTGGTAATGGTCACATGGCAATAAGAATATACTTAATACCACTGAATTGTGCACTTAAAACCAGTCAAGACAGTAAATTACATATTATGTATATTTTACCACATTAAAAATGTTGAAGAACAGAGATGTAGCCCCACTAAAGTAATAAAATTATGGTTAACCAAAAAAAACCCCCAAAATATTAGTATATGAAAATAAAACTTTTAAGTGACTAGAGAAGCAATGAGATTGGCTCAAAGTGTGATGAAAAGATAGGAGGGGGAGACTCGACATAGAGCTGTTGAAAGGCAGTAGTAAGGGGGAGCGGGAAAAGCTTCCTCATGATTTACTCCCACATTAAGTACAGCTTGTTCCATGAACTAATTACCTGCACTAATTTTTTCCTCACAACAGTTTTATGAGGTAAAGTGGAACGATGAATTTTCTGGAGAAGTAAACTTTCTTAAGTGATACATTCTGACCTTCCATCAAAGTAAACCAATTTTCCTTGCTATTATCTGTATAGATCTTTTGGGGACCAGGCCTCCCTTCTAGTGACTGTTGAAGTAAAGTTCAAAATGGCATGTTTCAAGTGGACGAGATATTTGTGGGGAGCTCCTAATATGGTACCTGGGAAAGTAATCAATCAGTCTCAAGATGGAAAGGAGATGGAAGAAATTGATCACTGAATGTTCATCAGTCAAAACCTGCCTCCTTCTGGTGGAAAAAGGGCTTAGATATCAGTTGGTCCATAAATCCAACAAAGCTCCAGCTATAATGACCTGCCTTACCTCCTGACACTGGATAGGGTAACCATTGTGTAATCCTTTGTGTCCTTCTGTCACCATTTGTTTTTCATTTTCCATGCCCAGTGTGTCAAATCCTGAGACTGCCCTTGATCCGCTATATCAAGTTACAGATAATCACTGTGTTACAGTCTACATGGAGTATGAGTAGCTCCTAGGATTAAGTCAGCAGGATTCATTGTTGTTGTTGTTGTTGTTGCTAATGTTGTTGTTCTGTTGTTGGTTTCTATTTATTAGCATTTTTTGGAACTGAGGAACTGAGAAGTTTCCATTTCAATCACCCCATTTCTAGAAATTCTTGCCAAAAGCTACTTAGGCTTCTAATAGTCCCTTTTTGGACAAGAGGTTCACATCAATTGGCCAAAACAGTCTTTTCTTCCATTAAGTCCAGAAAATACTGAAGGTTTCCTATTTTTCTTTAGTATTGATTCAACTGTTAAGGAGTTGTAGGGCTATTGAGATCTTTGAAAACAGAACCAGGAAATTGAAATGGAAACAAAATAAGTAGTGGATATTAAGCAGTTACTTTGCAATCTGTGGAATATAGGTGCAAAGTCTTTGTCAGTCTGTCTTCCTAGAGAGAGTAAAATTGGTCACATTGAGTATTTTAGCTATCTATTGCTGTGTAACAAATTGTACAAAGATTTATCCGCTTGAAACGACAGGCATTTATTATAGCAGGGTTTCTGTGCATTTGGAATCCAAGTGTGGCTTAGCTAGGTGGTTCTGGCTCAAGTTCTCTCATGAAGTTGGAGCCAAGGTATTGACTAGGACTGTAGTTATCTCAAGACTCAATGGGGGCTGGAGAATCTACTTCCAAGATGGCGCACTCTCATGGCTGTTGGAAGAAAGCATCGGTTCCTTGCTGTTGTCAGGAGAACGTGCCACATGAATGAAGACATACAAGTCTTCACAATATGGCAGCTGGCTTTCCCTCAGAGTGAGTGATCCAAGAGAGATCAAGGGAAAAGCCACGAAGATTTTTCTTACCTAGTCTTGGAATCCAAATGCAATCATTTCCACCATATTCTATTCCTTAGAAGCAAGCCTAAATGCAGCCCGCCCTCAAGAGGAAGGAAATTAACGTCCATCCCTGGAAGGGAGGAGTATCAAGGAATTCATGTACATGTTTTAAAACCACCACATTAAGATTTGGCGATGCAGTTGTTGTTTTGAATGTTTGTTTATTTTGCACTTATGCTCGCAGTAAGCAGAAGTATCCTTAAGTGAAACAAATACAGATGCTAATTACAGAGAATAATTCTAATACAATATGTGCTACTCTATTATCGCCACAAAAAGCAGAAGATTTTTCTCCTTTGAATAATGAGCAACAGAGACACTCCTGAAAACCTGCACTCCAAAACTCTAGGTAAGAATCAAATATCTTAAAATAAAAATTCTTTCAATATTGTTCTCTTTTTCCAGTTCAAAAAGTGATATTTTAATAAAACAGCATCAATTAAAGGAAGTGCTTATGTTTATACAGAGTTACATTACTAAATTCAAAATGACTCAGTCCAATCTTATTTCCTCCTTAATAACAATAGTTTAATCAAGGAAGTAATTCTTGATGAAACTCTAATAGCCAAACTTCTATAAAAAATTACCACAAACTTCTCAATCAACTAGCATTCATGATGTAAATTAACATTCATGGTACAAAGCTTTCAAGTTCTATCTAGGTTGATTAAACAAGGCAAACCAGGACCCATGCACATTAAATTGGCTTCAATTTACTTCAATGGCATCAAAGTTCTTCCACGCATTATTTACATTATTTTCCTTTCACAAAATGCATTTTAAAAATCACAGGAGGAATGAACATTTGAAGCATGGCTAAGGACATCAGAAAAGTGTCTTTGGAGATATTCCCTATGGAATTTTGAGATTATGTGGTAGTTTTTTGGAAAACGCAGCCAGAAATGGTTATTTTGATGCCCTCCTTTTTCTCAGGAAGATCAAGGTATTGGTCACTATGCTGCCCTTGAAAGTGTCTTACTTAATCAAAACTAGCCTCAACACACTGCAAAATGTTATCATAAAGCCCACCAGGCTTTACAATTCCAAAGTTGAATTTCCAATTTAAATATGGTGGTCTGAAGTCAGAATATCTTCTTATCTTCTTGGGAATCGTCAGAAAGCCACAAGAAGAATGAGAAAGAAAATGACGCAAGCCCCATTTGTCATGAAACCAAGAAAGAGAAAACTTTACACCACCAGTAGACAGAAAGGTGGTCAAAGACAGAGTCAAGTAGGAATATGTGTTCAAAGATAAACAAAGGACCATGAAAATGAAAAAGTCAAAGAAAAGGAGAGGGTCACCATTTCAATTTTTACTATATGCAAAAGAATTTGGGGGCAATGCCCCACTCAGTCAGTAGAGCATAAGACTCTCAATCTCGGGGTTATGAATTCGAGCCCCACACTGGGTGCAGAGATTATTTAAAAATAAATTCATAAAAAAACTGAGAATAAGACAGGCATCTGAATAGAAGATACAGCAGTTTTTTTTAATATTTATGCACCAAAAAACATAGAACATATATTCATAGAACATTAACCATAATCCAAGTCTCAAGAACTTCATGAGTTTTCTAAATATTTGATCCCCATCTGTGTTGATAGCCACACTCATGCTTCTGTTTCAGATATGCTTCTCTCCCTAGAATTAATTATACATACGCTGGGAAAAGCTAAGACCATATCCATAGGCTTTGGGAACCATTTTATGCAGATGATCTCCTGCAGCTCCATGGGTTCTGACATATGATACCTTGATTATCATTTTTTTCTAGATATTCTAAAATTTGGTTTGATTTCAAATCTTTGAGTTACCAGTTATTTAAGGGAATTTTTAAACCTCCAATTGATAGAGGAGTCTTCATTCCAGCCTTTATTTTAATTATGTACTAGCATTACTACATTGGGATAAGTATATGTTTCTGTATTCTGTGTTCTTTATAGAATTTAATGAATTGTCAAAAGTGCTGCCAGCCAGGATTAAGAAAGACTATAACCATTTAAGACATAAGCCTTTGTTTTCTCCAATTCTCTACTGGCAGGAAACAGACTGAGATAGCATATTCTTCAATGCCTGCTTCAGAAGTGGCTAAGGAATATGATGATAAAGAAAGAACCTTCCAGAGAGCAGAGTCAAGAGCCACAGAGAACAATAAACTGGGACCTCTTCCCAGGGAATAAAGTGCAGGCTAATAAAGAAAAATTCTCTACCCCCAGAATAAGGGGGCCAGGCAACATTGCCCAGAGGATTTGAGTATTGTTATAAACCAGTGACAGTCCTGTACCTCTTCGTCAGCCCGATTTTGAGTGGGTGTCCTTGTGAAAGTTAACCGGCCTCTGTTCCATCATTGTATGCCACATGAGCAAGGGGAATGATTGTCTTTAAATTCACAGTTCTCTCAGTCAAGAGGGACCAAATTCAAAATGAATATAAATGAAATCCCAGATATGACAAATGGATGAGACTTCGGCATGTCTTGTGTAAGAGTAAGTATATTCTGCGTGTGAGAGGGATGTAAAAAAATAGACAAAAGAGCAGACTGTGGTAGAATAAAGTATTGTCCCCCATTCTTATGCCCACTCAGTAGTAGAATTATATAGCCACTTCCTCTGCCATGTGACTTTATAGTAACATCAACTACAGTAGGCAGGGTATGTTTTGCCACGTCACTGATGTTGGGTTTGGCCATGTGACTTGTGTCGGTCGATGAAATGTGGGTTTAAAGGACAGCATACAAGAACCTTGCTGAATGACTCAAGAGGCATCATGTGATTCCATGGGTCCTCTTGTGCGCCTCTCATTTATGTTGTGCAAGATGACCCCTGGGAAGCCCCTGGACCAGAGAGGATGAGAGACAGTTGGAGCAGAACTGAACCAAAACTGCAGCCTGGAGACTAAGGTCCAGCCTAGCTTAGCTGGCCTGTAGATCCATGAGCAAAACAACAGTGGTGTTGTTTTAAGCAACTGGAATTTGGAGGGATTTGTTCCATAACCACAAACCACAGGAAAAGTAGAAGAGGCCACAAATACATAAAACTTTTGTAAAAGAATAAAAACTATAACTATAGAAAATTATAATAATTACATAAACTTTTTTGCCCAATTATGTGCAAATAAATTTGCACAGTAAAATTTGAAGAGTTAGATAAAACACATAATTTGCTAGTAGAGTACATTTACCTAAATCAGCTCTAGGCAAGAGAGTTAGTCTTAACAGATCAGTTTCTATAGAGGAAATAGGAAAAATCGTCATATAGCACTCTCACCAACTTCCCATTGAAAAAGTAATGGACTCAGATAGCTTCACAGCGGAATTCTTTGTCTTTAAATAACATACCTCCAACATTATTTGAACTGTTTTAGAGCATGAGAAAGGAGGGAAAACTTCTAAATACTTTTTAATGAGGTAATATGGATACCAAAATCCAGCAAAGATTTAATAGGAAAAGTCAAGTACAGATCAAACCAATGTATGAATATTAACTTTAAATTTCATAAAATGTTAGTAAATAACATACATTTATAATCAGGTAATGCATCTGACCTAGCAGAGTTTACTCCAGAAATGTAAAATGTATCAATATAGAAGAAATTTATTGACACGTTTCACCATATCATATTCTAAGAATGAAAATTATATTATCCTTTTCATGAGAGGTGCCAGTAATGTGTTTGATAAATTGAACATACATTCTTAGTCAAGATTATTAATCAAATAGAAATAGATGGATATCCCCTTAACATGGTCAAATAAATCTGTCTCCATCCAGAGCTAGCCTTCCGCTTAATGAAGAAACATTCTCAAAGTCAGGAATAAGGCATAAGACTAAGATGCCCATTACCATTGTCTTTTTGTTATTCTTCTTACAAACAGGACATATATGAGCATCCTTATGCATATGTCTGGATGGACATGAACATGAGATGGTTGCCTTTGGGTCCATACCTGGGACTAGAGTTTCTGAATCAGAAGTACATGAAGTTTCCATTGTATAAGACAATGAAAAATAGTTCTGCAAAGGGAAGACACCAAATTACCCTCCTACCAGCAGCGTGTAGGAGACCTTACTGACCCACATTCTCACATATATTTGGTATTGTCAAACTTCTTAATGGTACTGTAGGCTTAAGTTATTTTAGTCCAGAAGAAATAGCATTAATTAGACACTATGTGTCAGGCAGTTGCACATGCACTATCTCCTTTCAGCCCTGTATGATTAGCATCTTCATTTTACAGATGAATTTGTCCAAAACCACAATGCTCTCCCAACTGGCAGCCATTCCTCCCAATCTAGTAGAGAAATCATATCAAGCAGTATGGAGCAGCCCACTGAAACTCACAGAGGGGAGTAAACAGATCCTCCCTGTGTTCCCCCAGGACACACACAAAATGTGTTCTTAGCAGCCTCCAGAATACCTTGAGCAGAGACAGCTTTTAGGTAGTAAGGGAAGAATCCAGACTGAGGCCAAAAGGCCCAAGATGGAATCTATGTCCTACTTGGCCTCTGTGTCCTATGTCTTTACTTATTTCCTTTAACAAATATTTATGAAGCATCAAGTGTGTGCCAGGCACTGTGCAAGTCAGTGGAGGTTCATTAATAAAGGAAGAAGACACAGACCTTACCTTCAAGAAGCTGATGGTCTACTGGGAGAAAAGATTTTAATCAAATATTGACACAATCATACAATACAAATTGAAATAAACCCTGTAAAGTAAAAGTTGTGTTTGTGATACAAGTGCATAACAAAGGTTTTTAAACTAGTGAAGAGGAACACCATGACTTTGCACCACTCCAGGGGCACTGTCCACCTAAAATGGAGTTGTGCAACATGGCAGCCCAGTCAGACAAGGCTTGAGTAAGGGACACTTGCATTCTGAGCCAAAGGATGTACTGGGGTTGACTGGGATCAGTGCCAAGGATCTGATGGGCAACTCATTCTGGGTCCAGAGAATATTACGTGCATGATCTTGAGGCAAAAGAAGGTTGGCATATTCACAGATCTGAGAGGAAGCCGTATGACTGCAGTACAGATTGAACATAGTGTCTCATTTCCACCCGAACCAGTCACCTCACTGTCCCCAGCACACCTGGACCACTCGCCTTGATTTATTTGTTCTCACATATTTTATTATCCTCTTCCTTCTTCTTTAAAATTTAGTTCACAACTCAGAATGGATCATAACCCTTGATGCAAAACCAACAACTATAAAAATTCTAAAAAAATAAAAATTAGGAAAAAGACTTTGTGACTTTGGGTTGGCCAAAGATTTTTTGGATAGGACACCACAAGCATGATCAATAAGATAAAAACTTCATAAATCAGACTTCGTTGAAATTCAAAAACTTCTGTTCTTCAAAGGACACTATTGAAAGAATGAAAAGGTAAGCCACAGAATGGGAGAAATATAAGCAAATATGTAGCTGATGAAGGGCTTGAATCCAGAATACATAAAGAACTCTCAGAAGTCAACAATAAAACAAACAACCTGACAAAAAGTGGACAAAACATTTGAATAGACATGCCACCAAAGAAGATATTTAGATTGTAAATAAAGGCAGAAAGAAAGTGCTCAACATCATTAGTCATTAGCAAATTAAAACCACAATGAGATACCACTGCACATCTATTAGAACAGTTAAAATTAAAAAGACCAGCCATACCAAATTTGGTGTGGATGTGGAACAAGTGGAATTCTCATACAGTGCTGGTGGTGATGTAAAATAATACAATCATTTTAGAAATGGAACATTTTGGAAAATAGTTTGACATATGATCATATGTCCCAGCTGATCGTATGACCCAGCCATTTATTTGCACTGCTAGGTAGTTACCTGAGAGAAATAGAAGCATACATCCAACAAAGCCTTGTACGTGAATGTTCTAGCATCGTTATTTGTAACAACCAAAAACTGGAAACAATCCATATGTCCATCAACAGATAGATGAGTAAAGTAATTGTGCTATATCCATATCATGGGTTATTTCTCAACAATTGAAAAAAAAAAGTGAACTACGAACACATGCAACAATTTGGAGGAATTTCAAAATAACTGTATTATGTAGAAGAAGCCAGACAAAAATTTCTAGTGGATACAAATTCCAGTGACAACAAGCATACCAGTGACTCCTGGAGGTGGAAAGGCATGAGGGGGAGGAAATACAGAAGAGCGTAAGAAAACTAAGAGCATATCTTGACTTGGGGGTGGTTTCATAGGTGTATGCACATGCCAAAATAGATCAAATTTTACAATTTAAATATGTATAGTTTGTCATTCCAAATCTAGCCCAATAAAGCTTCTAAAAAATAAAGAGTATTTTCACAATGCAGCTCGTGACAAATCACCTCAGAGACATCTCTGATGCCCAGCCACCATTTTGCTCGTCTCCCTTGACACGGGTGAATACTCAACACTTTACTATTCATTTGACTTTTCACATTTATCGTATTGTTGGTTATCATTTGATTAGGTATGTTTCCGGCTTACCACCTCATGAACAGAATCAGGACCTCTGTTCCTCCTTCAGCTCCTAGAACAGTTCTAAGCATGTAGCAGGCCCTCAATAAACGTTCTGTTGAACGATTTACATTGTGTCTCTAGAGAAAAACATTTTGTGGTGCTTTTCTGAAGACAAATTATGGGACTTCTTCCAACACTTGATCGAGTTGATAGAAACAAATTTCTAATTTATACTTAAGCAGCACATTGCCAAACCCAGCAATTTCCAATGTGATGGATATTTACTAATCTAAAAGCTGCAATAAATCATGTGTGACAAAATCAGCGTGTTTGGCCAAGGATCAGAGGAATTCGCATCATAACCCACACAATTAACCAAGGCTGCCAAAGTAAATGTCTCAAAAGAAGCTAATTTGTAACTTTTCTTATTTGTTCCTTCATTTATTTACACCTCACTCATAACAAAATGGGTATATGAGAAGAATAAAGTAAGAATGATATAAAAAGTTCATGTGTTCCAGATTAATTTGGTATCTCAGCTTCAGAGAACCCAAGTTTTGTATCAAAGCTTTTCTTTTATCCTATACAATATCACTAAGTAATTACTATTGCATAAGACGCCAGCATAGGGAAGGTGGTACTGTGCAGCAAATTCTGTATTTCTAGTTGAAACCTGGATATTAGCTGCTAAAACCACCACTCCCCCTCCAATCTTTAGAGAAAACTGCCATGAACCCTCATTCCTGGTTAAAGCTCAATGCTTTTGCCAAGGTTATAGCAGATTTCAGAGAAGCCTAGATTCTCAGGTCTACCTGTGGTCTAAGGGCTCTTCATTCATGGGTTAGTTCCACCTTGGAATTTCTTGACTTCTCGTTCATGCTCTTGATCTCACCCCACACAGAACCAGCCATACAGCAATGCATCTCAACACGCAGGCACCTTCAAGTAGAGCATTGGACCACCATGTCCTTGCATGGTTAGACCGTTCCACTGCTGGGGATTATTTTCCACTGCAGGCCACTTAGAAACCCACTCTCCAAGATCTAACTGGCTTCTCACTTCCTCTTGGCCCTCTCATCACTCTTCTCCATCAATCCTTCCGGCTCCCAACCTTCTCCCTCTGCTAGGCAGAACAATAAACCTTTCCACCTCGATTCCCAGACACTGCTTCAGCCATCTTAGCCTCTCCAAACTCAGGGAGGCACTCCACAGCACATTTCTTTTGCAGTAAAAACATCAACCCCTTCTTAAAATGCAGCCATATTAGTGTAGAGCAGTTTCTGTTTGCCATCGTATTTTCCAGGCTTTGATTTCAATCCAAAAATTCACTAAGTGAGTGCACTGGAGGCCATCCCAATGCACCATACGGTATATTACAACTTTTCGGACGTCAAACCTCAAATGTGTTTTTTCTCCCCATGAGGTTTTCCCTGGCTACTCAGGTAGTTACTTCCTCCTTCTACATTTCCTCAGGATTTATGTCATCATGGTGTTTATGGTGTTTCCCTCTCTTCCACCGGCCTGAGGATGGGAATCATATCTTATTCATCTCTGTAGCTACACCAGCAACTCTCAAGAGTAGGCATTCCATAAACATTTGTCAAATCAATCATTCAGTACCAATTATGTCCGGTTAAGATTGGGCAGCAAATCAGACATTTAGTCCCAGACAGGCAAATGTGCAAAATCCCTACAAAAGAGAAGCTGTAATGCCAAAAGTTACAAATGGCCTTTTAAACCCCTATACACAACAAAACCAGAGAGCTTTTCAGTGCGAAAAGGTACACCGTGTACCTTAGATCGTCAGCTTATTCTAAAGCAGGCTTCCTTCCAAGCCCGGCTTTCCACTTTCCTAAATTGTGTTCTAGCTGTGCTGCCTCTGGAATTCACAGTGTGTCCACTTCACTAGAGGCTGACTCATGCTCACCATGCAACAAATTAATTCCATTTTGAGATCATTTGGAGGCACTAGACAGAAGACTATAAACCAATCCCTCCAACAAAAGATGGTTTCTCAGCAAAGCATTTTCGCCCACCTTCTCTCTCAGCTCGTTTTCCAAAGCATAATCATGGGGCAAATTGGAAGCTCACTAAAAATAACAGCCATGTCTAGCTTTTCTTTGTACAACATCTTACACAAACTTGAGCTTAGTAGGTATTCAAGACGTCCTGAAGTACGTGGAAACGACTATGAAGTCGATTCGGCACAGCAGTGACTTTCCCAAAATATGTGTTTGTATTTGCATGTATGTACGTGTACATGTCCACATATCCATGCACACATAGGCACGCAAACATGTATACATAAAGAGAGTGCGCCTGCATGATAGACAGCAGTAAGCAGTGGGGCCTGACCACTGACTGCCCCGTAGACACCACACCACACCATCCACTTATTCATTGAGTCAGTCAACACTTATAAAGTCACAACATGCCAGGGAGAACCCTTAAGACGGGAATAAAAGGTTTCTTGTCTCTTTGCAGCTGTCTCTGGTTTTTCTCTCTATTGGAGCAGAGAAGAGGAAGAAGCGGTGGAAAAATAATGCAGCCTCGCTTTCCAGGCGCATCGCCGTTGGGAGAATATGGATGGTGTTATTAAAGGGCAGTAGGAGGGGCACCTGGGTGGCTCAGTCAGTGAAGCATCTGACTTGGCTCAGGTCATGATCTCCCGGCTTGTGGGATTGAGCGTCACATCAGGCTCTGTGCTGATGGGATGGTGTGGAGCCTGCTTGGGATTCTCTCTCTCCCTCCCTCCCTCCCTCCCTCCCTCCCTCCCTCTCTGCCCCTCCCCCACTCACTCTCTATCTCTCTCTGAAAATAAACATTTTTAAAAAGTAAACAAATAAAGGGCAGTAGGAATAAACCCCAGGCAGCCCCCAACAATGAAAAAGTGCCAAAAAGGATTGAATGACTGAATGAACATTGAATCCATGTGCTTTAGAATAAGCTATCAGATACCTGAACTCGGTCTGAGAAAAAGTAAGGAACAAAGCAGGAAAGCATCTCCAGAGCCTGAGTTATAAGGAAGAAATGCAAATGCCACATACGCGTGGTGTGGATACGATCAGTGGACAATGGTCAACATATATTTGAGATGGAGGTATTTATCAACTAAAACATCTAAACCCATAATATCTCAGAGCTTAAAAGACCTTAAATATCCTCTGTCCCAACACTTCTCGAAGTTTTATGTATCACAGCACACGTAGAAAATGACAATATTTGGAAAGCATTCTGGGGTTGATGAAGAAGTTTGCTTAGGGCAGGAGGCTACTGGCTAAAGGCTCCATCCAGCCTCCCTGAGGGCTAAGGGAATCAGTATCTTGGGACCTTAGCTGGGAAGGCCTGTATTAGGCCCATCTCCTACCTTTACAGGCGAGGAAATTAGATCCTTGCGTGAGATCATCCAGCTGGAGAGTCACAACAGAGCCAGGAGTAGGACTTCACGTGTCTCTCTTTATTTCTATTTTTACTCCAATGCTTCTCGAAGTATGGTCTCCAGACCACCAGTACCAAGGCCACCTTGGAACTTGTTCGGACGCAGACTCTTAGACCCCACCCTAGACCTACCGAATCAGACTCTGGAGGAGAGAGGCAGGCATTCTGCGCTCTAACAAGCCTCCCAGGTGATTCTGATGCTCACCTAAGTGTGAGAACCACCATGGGAGTCTATACTAATTCTGTGTTTTCATAAGCTACTAAGTTAACATTTAGGTTGTCCAACTCAGGGGGTGGCAAAGTGTTTTCTGGAAAGGACTTGATACTAAATATTTTAGGCTTTGCAGGCCATTCATGCTCTGTTACAGCTACTTAACTCTGCCGCTCTAGTACAAAAGCAGTTATAGGCCATACATAAATGAACGAGCAAGGCTGTTTAGGCAGTAGAGTGGATGTGGCCCATGCATAGTTTGCCAATCCCTGGTAACTGACGATTAGAATAGATTCTTTAACCTCGCAATTTAAGTTCTTAGCCATTGTGGTTAATAAAATCTCTTAGCAACCTATGGCATCTGTCAATGTTGGTGTCAATATTTGTCTTTTTCCATTCAATTAACATGTGCTAAATGCCTCCTAAGTGCCAGACTCAGGGCATACAGGGATGAAAAGATCCAATCCATGCCCTCAAGTATTAGAATTTCCTGCAGTAGGGAAGCAAGAAATCAAATAAAATTACATGGGTTTTGAATGTGGTCTTGTTGAAGCAAAAACCCCCTTAAGTATATGAATTTTGCTGCTAAATATGTTAAGATTTTCCATTTATAAATGGACAAAAAGTATGATAATGCATAGTCCCAATTTTAAGCCAGCAGGGACGGTAACTGTACTGGCAACCACTGTTTTATTAAACCCACAGGTTCTGTGGGTCAGGAATTCAGACAGGGAAAATTGGGAATATTTCCATCTGTTCCACAAAGATTGAAGCCTTTATAAAAAAGACTTGAGTGGGTAGGGGATAGGATCTTTTGGAGGCTTCTTCATTCACATGTCCAGTGCCTGGGCTCACATGATTTCAAAAACTTAACTGAACTAGGATCACAGGTCAGATTCCCCTGCACATGGCCTTTCTACATGTCCTGGGCACCTCATGGCATGGTGGCCTCTGAGCAATCAGACTTTTCACATGACAGCTCAGGACTCCAAGACCATGCATTCCAATGACCAAAGCAAAAGCAGCATGGCCTTTTCGGATCACACTCTAGAAGCCACAGCCCATCATGTTTGCCATACTCTCCTGACCAAGGCAACACAAGTCTTCCCAGATTCAAGAGATGGAGGTATAACCCCACCCCTTGAAGGCAAGAGGGTCAAACAGCTTTCATCCACATATTGAAACACCAGGCAGAATAACCAACTATGACACATGCCCTATCCCAGAGCAAGGGAGATTTATGGAATTTTAAAAACTGCAGGTAATGTGCTAAATTAAAAACAATGCTGCGGGGCGCCTGGGTGGCTCAGTCAGTTGAGCGCCTGACTCTTGATCAGAGTCAAGAGGTTTCTCACGGTTTGTGGGTTCGAGCCCCATGTCGGGCTCTGTGCTGACAGCACGGGTCCTGCTTGGGATTCTCTCCCTCCATCTCTCTCTCTCTCTCTGTCCCTTGGCTTGCTTTCTCTCTCTCTTCCAATCTCAAAATAAATAAACATTAAAAAAAAAAACAACAACAACAACAACGCTGCTAAAAATCCAAAATGGAAGAATGGGTATAGAATCCATTTGATTTGGGTGTACTCGTTAAATAATGACCTCCGAAAGAATTTAGGCAATGTTTCCATCTGTCCAAAAAACAAAAAGGACTGAAGATGTTGTGTAGAACTGAATAGCACGTAGACTATGGGGTCATCCACTATCAAGGCCAGCAGCTGGCTATCATCAAAGGATAGACGCCCAGAGCCCTTTACCAAATGCCAGAAATCCCACTTATCAGGGAATAAGGATGGAATTAAAAGGATTTATTTGTAGATTTTCATGGGCATATCTTTTTTAAAAAAACAAGTAACTTGGGGCATCTGGGTGGCTCGGTCAGTTAAGCATCCAACTCTTGGTTTTGGCTCAGGCCATGATCTCACAGTTTGTGAGTTCGAGCCCCCTTCGGGCTCCATGTTGATGGTGTGGAGCCCACTTGAGATCATCTCCCTCTCTCTGCCCCACCCCAGCTTGCTCTCTCTCTCTCTCTCCCAAAGTAAATAAATAAACTTAAAAAAAAAAACAAAACAAGTAAACTTGAATTCCCCTTCCCTTGTGTCTGTTCCTCATTTAAAATTACTTACTTCTCAAGAATTCAGCACTAATTTAGAGATAACTTTATAATCCTTGACACAGAAAAGTCAAATAGATGTTTTTCTCAGTGAAAAATGAGTTGTTTGTACACACTGTACATTTTTTTTCATCGTCTGCTTAAGCAGTCATTAGGACAATAAATAATTAGAATTGTCTTAAATCCTTCCAGCTAAAAATTGGTTTTGAAAAAAGTTTAACCTACACAAATGGTTTTTTTCTAATTTGTCTGATTTTTCTAAAAATATGGACTAGTTTTTATGGTAAAAAGAAAAGTGAGAATTTTCAATCTAGTACAATAAAATAAGTGGGTAAAGATAATGCTAATATCTTCCTTTTTAAAAATAGAGCTCTTTGGGGGCACCTGGGTGACTCAGTCAAGGGTCTGACTCTTGATTTTGGCTCAGTCATGATCTCATGGTTTGTGAGTTCAAGCCCCACATCGGGTTCTGTGCTAACAGCACAGAGCTTGCTTCAGGATTATCTCTCTCCTTCTCTGTCTGCCCCTCCCCAGCTTGTTCTCTCTCTTTCAGAATAAGTAAATAACACACACATATATATGCACATATATATACACATATATATATATACATACACACACACACATACATATATATGTGTGTATATAATAGAGCTGTTTAGAGGAGAAGCTTGAATACTTAATCTGGAATCATGGCAGTGTGGGTCATCATTGCCTCCTAGGTCTTTATGGCTGTAAAAGGGCCCTCAGGAATAACCTAGTCCAACCCTGTCATTTTGCACATGACTAGAGTAAGACTCAAAGATACCAAGAGTGGCATAGACAGCTTCTGCTCACCCAATATTGCGAATGTTCTCCTACGTTTCCCAGTCTCTTCTGAAGTGAGGTTGTGGCCATGTCACTAGTTCTGACCCATGCACAGTGGGCAGAAATGACATGCCACGTCCTGGCTAAAATAGTGAAGAGCTGATATGTCCCTCCATCTCTCTTTCCCCTTAGTGGCCCCCATGTTGAGATGGTAGAAGTCGTAAGAGCTGCCTGCATCTCTGAATCATCCTGGAGAAAGCTGCCCTGGGGAGTTCCCAAATGCTCATCTGACATTGCATAAGCAAGAAGCTAACCTTCGTGGTATGAAGCCACAGAGACGTCAGCATTTATTTGTTCCTGCAGCACAGTTTACCACGTGTAACTGATGCACCAAGCAACTTGCTCAAGTTCAGCCAGCAAGTCAATGGCGAAGCTACAATGGGAACCCAAGTCTCCTGAATCACCAGTCCAGGGCCATGCTTTGAAACCACAGAATCATCAGTGAGGCACTACCACAGCAAGTCATTTAGGCAAACGGACCCATTAGCTAAAAGCAGAGACAAAATGTAGACTGGGCTGATAAAAACATGGCCCCATGGATTGAGGTCCAGAACCAGACAGGATATGGTCAGGAAGGATGATTCAGGCTTCAGCACAGGACCAGAGAAGCTGAACCCCAGCTGGGAGAACAGATGCTCAGGACTGTTCCACGGACCCTTTCTGCCCAAATTGTACATACTCCTCGAGATGATGACAGTTGCTCCTAGACACTGTAGCCCAGTTAGGAAACTAAATACCCAGAAGGAAGGGTTTTCACTTTCCTGTATGTGTACAGCAGCCATTAAACACAAACAGGAAGTGTATGCCTCAGACTCAGATTAATTTAACATGATGTAGAATTTTTAAAAACAAATTGGAAAAAAAAAAGTAGATTTTGGTTGCTAGGCAACATCAGTACAAAGCTCTTTCCTTCTCTTCGAGAGCATTCTCTCCATCTTCATGGACAAAAGTCAAACAGTAATCAGTGACAGGCATATATTTGGTTGTGACATCAGACACCAAATTGAATTTTTCCTGAAAACAACATCCCACATTGCATCAAGCCCTTCAGGAGTCCGAATTACTACCCTCTGTGCACAGGATGACGTTTCCTGTTCTGAAATACTAATTTTTCTCTGTACAAACAGGTTACAGGCTATCTTTTGTCAGTAATTGAAATAGAAGATTTGCAAAGTCATGCAAGTCTGTTCTCCCTCAAGGACAGGAGAGGGTTAGCTGTATCCCATCCTGGGTGACACTATTCTCTGTCTACGTGTCAGAGAGCTTAAGCCAAAGGGAAGTCCCTTTCTTGCCTTGTCTCCTCCTGAGAAATGGATGCATTACTCTTTCACTGGCCTTTCACATGCATACACTCACTCAAATGTGAACCAGAAGTAACTCTAGCAATAAGCATCGAGACAGTTATCTCTGGAACAGTCCAGAATACTTTCCACTGACCCATTGGGTTACACAGCCTCTTGCATTCCTCTCCCAGCCCTCCTCTCCCCCTTTTCACTTTGTTTGGCTTCATCCTCTGACCTGCTATTTACCTCACCCTCCTCTGGCCAACCTCTATTCTAGACCCAATTCCCAGGATGAAGCTTACTGAGATCCTTAGAATTTATTTTTTTATCAGCTCCTAGCTCCAAACAAAAGGGCAACTTCCCTGGCAAAGAAGGAAATGAAAACGCACCTTAGGGGGTATCTTCCAAACTGCAGCTGCCCTACAGATACCTCTTGACCTGAAAGGAACCAGGAAGTAGGGTGGTCTCCCTAGCATTTCCATCAGGGGTAAAGAGAGGTTATCAAACTAGAGTTTCCGAAGCACCCATTCTGTGTAAAACAGTGTCAGAACTGTAAAGAACATACAAGAAGAAACACAACAGTTCTGGAGGAAATAAGACTAATGCAAACTCCACACCTGCAAAACAAATAATCCAGTGAAGAAATGGGCAGAAGACATGAATAGACACTTCTCTAAAGAAGACATCCGGATGGCCAACAGGCACATGAAAAGATGCTCAACGTCGCATCCTCATGAGGGAAATACAAATCAAAACCACACTGAGATTATCACCTCATGCCAGTCAGAGTGGATAAAATGAACAAATCAGGTGACTATAGATGCTGGAGAGAATGTGGAGAAATGGCAACCCTCTTGCACTGTTGGTGGGAATGCAAACTGGTGCAGCCGCTCTGGAAAACAGTGTGGAGGTTCCTCAAAAAATTAAAACTAGATATACCCTATGACCCAGCAATAGCACTGCTAGGAATTTACCCAAGGGATACAGGAATGCTGATGCATAGGGGCACTTGTACCCCAATGTTTATAGCAGCACTTTCAACAATAGCCAAATTATGGGAAGAGCCTAAATGTCCATCAACTGATGAATGGATAAAGAAATTGTGGTTTATATACACAATGGAATACTATGTGGCAATGAGAAAGAATGAAATATGGCTTTTGTAGCAACATGGGTGGAACTGGAGAGTGTTATGCTAAGTGAAATAAATCATACAGAGAAAGACAGATACCATATGTTTTCACTCTTATGTGGATCCTGAGAAACTCAACAGAAGACCAGGGGGGGAGGGGAAGGAAAAAAAAAAAGGTTAGAGAGGGAGGGAGCCAAAACATAAGAGACTCTTAAAAACTGAAAATAAACTGAGGGTTGATGGGGGGTGGGAGGGAGGGGAGGGTGGGTGATGGGTGTTGGGGAGGGCACCTGTTGGGATGAGCACTGGGTGTCGTATGGAAACCAATTAGACAATAAATTTCATATTTAAAAAAAAGACTAATGCAAAAGAAGGCAGACCAGGCTATTCATTTCTCCTAATTTTCCCTTTATGAAAATATTACAAGAGATAAGGCAACCAGGGAGGGAGGCAGAAGACAATTTTAGAGATGGCACTGGGCCACTTGGCATTATCAAATACCAGATTCCCAGTGACCCTCTTCTTGACCACAAGGAGGGACAAAGGCACTTCCACAAGGACTCCAGAACATTGTCCAAGGTACCTGGCAGAAACTGGAACCTTGTACCCCAGTATAGCCTCTGTGTCAATCCCTTCTTGTCCTGATGCAGAATGTGCTTTAGGATTAGGTTCTTATTCTACTACTCTCATCCTTGGACCGTTTTCCTGCCTTACTGCCCACACCCAATTCTCCCCTTCCCAATTTCCTCTCCTTCCACTCATTTACCTCCTACAATTGGCTGGCCCACATTAGGTTCTTGAATTCAGCACATTTCTTCCCTCCCTTCTATCTTCCCTCTCCAAAACATTTGTTAGGCACTATGCTGGTAAGCACAGAAAACATGAAGACAGAAAAAACCATTGCTCCTGTCCTTAGGGGGCTTATTATGTAAAATAGGCAAGCAACACATAAAGTTGTAAGTCCCACTGCAGCTGACAGATCAAACACCCGCCCAACTGAGTTCTCTAGGATGGGCACTATATGAATGACAACAGGTTAAGTTTCTTCAGTTCATCTCAGTTGAATTTGGTGCAAGCCTAACTACAAAGGATGCAAAAGACCTCCCACCAAGCAAATTCAGTTACTACAACATCCTTTGGGGCAAAAATAATGTTTGAACTGCTTTGCTGAATCCAGTATTCTTAGCACAGGGCATTTCTAGGCACGGAAAACTTGCTCATTAAAAATGTAAGGAGTGAAAGGTAATTCATTCAAAGGACCTTCTAGTCTTTTGCTTCTTTTGGTCTCCCTACCTTTCCTACACACACACACACACACACACAGACACACACACACACACACACACACAGACACACACACACACTCTCCTACAGCCATTTTTCATGCAATATGCTTTGCAAACTTCCAGGGCAACATGTAAACATTAGATATTGCTGTGTGCCCTACTTCCCTATTATTTCTTGTGGGAAGGAAATACCCTGGGAACATTCCCTTCATGTCCCCACACTGTCATGGAAGTGAGACCATCATCCTAGGCAGAAAAAAAGCCAGAGCCCAGGGAAGGAGATGTGTCTTCATCTTTAGAACTTCCCAAATGTGTGTGCCCCTGAACTACCTTGTTTTCCATTTCTAGATGAGTATTCTTGTTAGCACAGAACAAAGATCTTTGTAAAGTCAAGGCACACTACAACCTTGGCTTCCTCTCCCTCAGTTTGGCTTACCACATGTCCCTGAAAATGATTAAATTGGTCTACCAGGATTTATACTTCACAAGATCTCCCATCATTCCTCCAGAATCTGTTCTTCTCAAAGGGCTTGCAGACATATACAATTTTCTTCAAAAATTCTTCAGGTATGGAAGTCCATCTTTTAGGGTCTTCTCACCCATGCCAAATTCTTGCAGCAATGAGGGTTCTAGGTGATCAACTTATTAGAAGAAGTTCATAACATGAAGAGAGTGTCTGCACTGCCCAGAATGGTGATCAATGGGAAGCCATGACAACTGACTGGACATGTGGTAGACAGTTTAGTTGTTGAATCCAAGCTTTTAATTGTACAGTGGATAACTAATAAACAGAAAATTTGTTCTACTAAAACAAGCCCCATTCCAAGAGCAAGAATCTCCTGAGGCAGTCAAGCAGATGGCTTAGATGTTTCTAGTAGTCCAATGGGCTACACAATGAGGACCAACAACATAAACACTGCTCAAGGAACAGCCACGGTCCTTCTGTTTTTGGAATCCTAGAACCAAGTCACGGTTTCCTATGTGACCTAGCTCTAAGGGGATGCTTTCTTAGAACTTCTCTATTTTAATGAGCACTTCCAGCAACAATAAAGTACATTTTTTATGTTTTTTTTTTTTTTTTTGCAATGGCTGGTGGTATGAAAAACTCCTGCTTGAAGACTCCAGAGTTTCTTAGTTTGTTTTGTGATCAGTCTTTAGATTCCTTAAAAAGATGCATCTATATTTACAGCTCACTTCAAAACATTCTTGAAATGATTGGAATCCTAGAGTCCTAATATTTTCCTTATGTACTGCTTTCCTGCCCTCCAAGTTTTCCTACATTGAAATGTATTATCTAAGCAACAAAAAAAAACCTCCTGTATCCAGCAAGTATTTACAGAGAACTTGCCATATACCAACACTCTGAGATTAGTGGGGCGGGAGGGGGGGATACAAAAGAACTATTTGACAGGATATCTGTCCTTAACAAGATTACTGTCTACCTGACAAATAAAATCAACCAATGAGCTCATTTAAGTACATTCAACATTTAAACCATGCCTCTGTCCTGGCTACAGTAAGGGGAAGATAGACAGTACATTGAAAGCCAGACAGGGCTTAGAATGGGCAACGCATTCCCCTGTTTCAAGGGCTTTGTTTTTGTACTTCCTTCTACCAAAGGAGCCCTGGCCCAGCCTCAAAGCAAGTTCAAATGCCCCCTCCTCTGTGAATCTTTTATCAGTTCCTTTGCTTGGCATTAACTATTCCTTTTGCCCAACTGCTGTGTACACTTTGCTTGTACTTCTGTTGAAATCATTACTTAATTCTGCTTTGATTTATAGTTAACTGGCGAATATCTGTCTCCCCTATTTAGCTTCTTGCAAGTATAGATCAAGAATTTATCTTTGGATTCTCCCCAGAATCAGCACCTTGTTTTTTAAAACTATATTGTCAGTGTTCAATAAATGTTTCTTGAATGTATTTATTTTTGCCATGATAGAGAGGTTATACTTTCATATAATAATTCATGTGCTTGGGTGTCTGGGTGGCTCAGTCAGTTAAGCACCCAACTTCAGCTCAGGTCACATCTTGTGCTTTGAGCCCCTTGTTGAGCTCCTCTACTGTCAGCATATAGCCCACCTCAGATCCTCTGTATCCTTCTCTCTCAGCCCCTCCCCTGCCTTGCCTGTGCTCTCTCTCAAAAATAAACATTAAAAATTTTTTAAATAATAATTCATTTGCTGTTTTCATACTAGTATAGTATTGTCTATGGGGGTTTTCCATTTTAACTAAGATGTATGAAGTTCTAATATGCCATTAAATTACACGTATTCATATTTTTGATAATGTATTTCTTTTCTCTATATATTACATATCAGATATTTTCCCCATAAAATAAAAATCAATTGAACCCCCAAAATTATAATATTATGCCAATATCATGATAAAGGTTTTTTCCCCCTTCTTTAACATTCACATATGGAAGTAAGGACCTAGTTAAGTATAAGGAAGCTCTTAAATGATACACAAACACATTTAGAATTTTTTAAAGAAGTTCTTTCTTTCTTCTTTCTTCTTTCTTCTTTCTTCTTTCTTCTTTCTTCTTTCGAGAGAGAGAGAGAGAGAGAGAGAGAGAGCGCATGTGCACAAGCAGGGGAGGGGCAGAGGGAGAAGGAGAAAGAATCCTAAGTAGGCTCTGTGACCAGCATGGACCCCGATTGGGGGGGGGGTGTCCATCTCACAACCATGAGATCATGTTCTGGGCCAAAATCAAGAGTTGGACGTTTAACTCACTGAGCTACTCAGGTGCCCCTCATTCTTTCTTTTTTAGAGCAGGTATAACATTACATTAATAATATCTAACATTTAGGGGCACCTGGGTGGCTCAGTCAGTTAAGCGTGGGACTTGGCTCAGGTCATGATCTCACAGCTGGTTAATTTGAGCCCCGCAGCAGGCTCTGTGCTGACAGCTCAGAGCCTGGAGCCTGCTTCGGATTCTGTGTCTCCCTCTCTCTCTGCCCCTCCCCAGCTTGCACTCTATCTCTCTCTCAAAAATAAATAAACATTCACAAAAAAATGTTTAAATAATAACATCTAACATATATGCTGCACCTATTAGGTGCTAGACACTGTATTAAGCCTTTTATGTGAATTTTCTCATTAATTTCTCACAAAAATCCAGCTTCCAGTATTTTGTTGTTGCAATAATCGATGCTTTTCTCCCTGTCCTTGTGACTTTGTCTTTCTTTAAATTTTTTCATTCAGCTTCAGTGAGATTACTAAAGGAAAAAAATTTGAGGTTTGTGTTCAGTGTGACTTCTCAGCAAGGCCAGAATCTGATGTTTATTAAAGTGAAGGCGTTTTAGGACAGGATCAAGAGAGCAGGTTCTGAGGTCACACTGCCTGAGTTTGAATCCCTATTCTAAAAATTATTAGCCGCGAGACCTCACTAATTAAGAGAAGAAAGAATTTTCAAATAGCTTTAATCACCTCAGAGATAACAGGATTTTTGCCTCCTTGAAACAAAGACAGAATGCTACTTAAAAAAAAAAAAAAAAAAAAAAAAAAAACAAGGAAATGAGTGAATATTGAAGAAACAAAAATGGCTCTTGAAAATTAAAAACATGGCAGCACGAATTAAAAAATTCATTAAAGTGCTGGGAGTGAAAGTTATGAAATTCTCCTGGAAAGATGAGATGTAGAAAACGTGAAAGAAAAGCAGGGAGAAATTCCAAGTCCAGAAGTTGAACTTCAAATAAGAGAAAATTCAGAAGGAGAGAGGACATGGATTTCACCAACGAAATAATGCAAGAAAATAACCAGAACTGAAGGGTGTGAATTTTCAGAGTGCAGGGGCCTCCACATTAAAAGCAGGGCTGCTGCCTGCGGACCCCAGAGACACTCACTGCTCCAAGGAGTCCTGCTTTGGTGTCCTGCTACCTGAGGGGAGACAGCCCGTGAGAGGCTTCTGAGCAGAAAACACTCAGCAGCAAGCTGCTCAGAACATCTTGCTGCCGGAGATCCAACACTAGCTCCATGCTACCCCCAAGTCGGCAGCCCTGACTCTCCTGAGCCCTGTGTGCTCAGAACTCACTCCAAGCCTTACGGGGACTTCCCCAAAGAGGCTTTTCAAACTCCTTGGGCAGCAGAAAGAAGTGCAACTCTGAGCCAGAGATGGGCTCATTCTCTCCTGGGAGCCTTCATCTGCCCCTTCCTTCCAGCCAGGGGTGCGCTCACTACTCAGTTTTTCCAAATCAGTGGGTCATGGAGGATGCTTGTTTGCATGATAAAGCTATAAGAGAAGCAAGATCATTATTTTTTAAGTTTTATTTTTATTTATTATTTACTTTCGAGAGAGAGACAGTGTGTATGCATGAGAGTAGGGGAGGGGCAGAGAGAGAGAGAGAGAGGGAGAGAGAGAATCCCAAGCCAGCTCCATGCTCAGTGCAGAGACCAATGTGGGGCTCAATCCTACAACCGTGAGATCATGACTTGAGTCAAAATCAAGAGTAAGACGTTTAACTAACTGAGCCACCCAGGTGCCCCAAGATCATTATTAACACAAAAGTAAGAGTTTGAGTTATTTCTGGGGGAAGGAGGGCAATGTACTTAGGGAGGAGCAAACAGGGGCTTTCACAGGACGGGAACTGGGAACATTCCATTCCTTTATCCCAAGGGGTGGATGTATGGCATTCATTTCATCATTATTCCTTAATTTGCATATGTATGTTTTACACATTCTTCAATGTAAAGGATACATTTCATAGTTATAAAAAATGAAAAAGAAGACAACTGAACCTCAGATCAGAGTACATGAAGCCTGTCTCTACCTCCTACTGTCTACACAACTTTAGACAATTCGATTCCCCTTATGAGACCTTCTTTCCTCCACTACCGATAAAGATCATTTCTCTTCTGCTCATTTAAACAACAGTGCTGAGAAAGGAAACATGATCATATATTTGAAACTGATTTATACACTGCAAGGTGATGTATAAGCAAAGTATTGACTATTATGGCAAGGGCCTCCTTACTCAGAGTACCCCTAATAAAGTAATCCCCACATTAGGGCCAACGTGTCCCATGCCTTATGTGCTTTCCAGAGATTATCAGACTCTTTGCTACTCTTGGATTCCCTTTGGCTGGATCATAAATATTCATTCTCTCTTGGGAATACTTGAACAAAATGAAATTCCTGCCATTGACTGTTCTTTCTAGAAGGAA